>NC_051179.1:164386918-164606917 GCF_013339695.2 Rhipicephalus sanguineus
AATCCTATCTACATAGCATGCTTAGAGCACAGCACCTCGTCTCGACCTACTAGACAGAGCGAATATTCCAAGGTTGCTCGATGCCGAACAAAGCATGGTCTCCATATGCTGAAACAATCACACGCACACATACTAAGTAAAATCAATTTGTCATTGGAGCGATTGCGCCTTCTTTCGTGACAGGATATGTCCAATGTTTTTTTAGCTACATGACGCAAAAAAAGGGAAAATTTGTAACATATTTTGGCAGTTCCGAAGATTTTTTTTGTAGTTTGCCTATTTCTACTTTTCCCATTTCTTCAATGAGTGCAATCCCATTTACAATTTATGATTTTTTGTATGTAATTATATTTCTGATTGGGCTAATTTAAACTAGCTATTTGTGTCCCTTTACTTGTTTAGATGACTTCGTGAATGCTGTCACTTTTTCTGCCTTGTATTGCTGGCATGCGGCGCTAGTCAAGATATTGCATCGCAGCTTTTTTCCTGCATTCCACACCACACATTATATCGTTGTTTCATGAATGACTGCAAAAATGTAAGAGAATGTAACACTGTGGTGAAATAAACTTCGAACTTCAATTGTAAAGTCATAATTTGTATTCGTAGATGTGCTTTTCTTTGCGCATGTCGTGTTTTTTTAAATAGTGGACTGCTATACATCTCCCTTGGGTTGCGATAATAATCTCCAAACAGACGGAGCTATATTTTCTATAACGCTTCTAATTTGTTTAAACTATTCGCACTTGTAGTGCCCCATACAGGCATGCTATAAATCAAACGCGAGTAAAAAAAGCACGTAGTATATATTCTTTCTAAGCGAAAACGGTATAAGTCGGTTTAGTTTAAATCAAGAGTCAATCAAGAGTCAAGTTTCAAAGCAAGAGTCAATAGCTTGTAATGCGGATTTGGCGTCTGATAGTATCGTCAGATCACCACGCAAACTAACAGACATTAATGCCAAGGAAAGTATAGGGGGTTTTATTTGTAATAATTGGTATATAAATGTGTAGAAAGTTAAGCGGACGAAAAGATAACTTGCCGCCGGCAGGGACCGGAGCTGCGACCTTCGAATAACGCGTCCGCGGCTCTACCACTGAGCTACGGCGGCGGTCATCCTCCCGTCCACTTTATGGGGTATATATTGTCACGTGGTCGTGACGTCGACGAAGGGAGCAGTCAGCACGTCACAGATGAAACTCTTTATTTGGCCGAACTTGTGGCCGAGAAACTGAAAGGCAAACTACAGCAATAGACTGATAGCGGCGAGCAGAGCGTCGACCGTCGATCAAATGACAAGCGGTGAAGCGCGTCGGCCTTTAAACATGTGCCGTAGAATATTCCAGCGTTATCGCTGGCTGTCGCGCAAGATCTAGAACTAGCTCGAGTGTGCGCGTCTTGCGCGCAATCTTAACAAAACGATCTACAATGATCGCGAAGCTTCTCGAACAATAAGGCCCTGTTCGCGCTGAGCGTTGCTCAAAGTCTTTGAGGGAGAAAACCGAATACAGAAAAAGTGATACTAAGAAACGCACGTGTCAATACGTGCATTTAAACCTAGGAGTGTTACTCAGCGCCGATTGCAGCAATGGCGACGAGCGTGGAACACTCTTTTTAACACGAAAGTGTTTTATGCCGGGGTCCAACAAGACTTTAGTGACGTATTTCCGTCACGGAAATGACGTCGAAAAAAAATACGCGATCAGATGGCAAAGAAAAAAGGTTCCGTCAACGGGCATCGAACCCACGATCGCTCGGTGCGCAACAACAGATGCCGGGCACGCTATCCACTGCGCCACTGTCACAGACTCTACATGCTTTGCAAACGCGCCTTTTATATCTACCACTCCCCCAGTCGGCCGGGTGGTGTTGCCCTCTGGGAGCGGTAAAGTGAAGTAATTTGTCTTTACTGTGGCCTCCGCGACTAGCACCTGCAACGCGTTACACGTCCGTCCCATTCGGCGCGTTTTCAATAGAAGTTCAGTTTTCTCAATGCCTTAACACACCGCGTGGTGGCGATCTTAGTCCAAGCGTCGTAAAAGCGTCGGCCTCGCCCATAGCATCGCGCTAATCCAAGCCAAAAAAGCCGGCAGATCCCACGCATTGTGGGAATCGATGTAATGCGAAGCAGCCAGCAAAGAGCTGCATACATCGTCTTGTATGTCATTGAGGAAAATGCGTGCCATGGTTTTCATGTTGACTCCTATTATTTATGTTCGTCACACAGTAACGTCGCGCAATACCAACTTCGGGGTCGATCAAGCTAGAGAAACGGCTGCCAGCGCACCATGAGCGTGGCACGTAAGTCATGCTGTACATGACACGTGCGTCATGACTTTCATGTTAACTCGTGTTAATTATGTTCGTCACACAGTCACGTCTCAAGATACCAATTTCGGTGTATATCAAGCTAACGAAACGGCCGCCGGCGCACCATGAGCGTGGCACGGAAGTCATGCTGTACATGACATGCGTGTCATGATTTTCATGATAACTCGTATTATTTATGTTCGTCACAAGGTCACATCGCAAGATACCAATTTTGGTGTATATCAATCTAGCGAAACGACCGCCAGCGCCCCATGAGCGTGGCACGTAAGTCATGCTGTACATGACATGCGTGTCATGATTTTCAGGTTAACTCCTGTTATTTATGTTCGTCACACAGTCACGTCGCAAGATACCAATTTTGGTGTATATCAAGCTAGCGAAACGGCTGCCAGCGCACCATGAGCGTGGCACGTAAGTCATGCTGTACATGACATGCGTGTCATGATTTTCATGTTAACTCCTGTTATTTATGTTCGTCACACAGTCACGTCGCAAGATACCAATTTCGGTGTATATCAAGCTAGCGAAACGGCCGCCAGCGCACCATGAGCGTGGCACGTAAGTCATGCTGTACATGACATGCGTGTCATGATTTTCATGATAAGTCGTATTATTTGTGTTCGTCACACGGTCACATCGCAAGATACCAATTTTGGTGTATATCAAGCTAGCGAAACGGCCGCCAGCGTCCCATGAGCGTGGCACGTAAGTCATGCTGTACATGACATGCGTGTCATGATTTTCAGGTTAACTCCTGTTATTTATGTTCGTCACACAGTCACATCGCAAGATACCAATTTTGGTGTATATCAAGCTAGCAAAACGGCCGCCAGCGCACCATGAGCGTGGCACGTAAGTCATGCTGTACATGACATGCGTGTCATGACTTTCATGTTAATTAACTCCTGTTATTTATATTCGTCACACAGTCACGTCGCGCAAGACCAATTCCGGGGTAGATCAAGCTAGCGAAACGGCCGCCAGCGCGCCATGAGCGTGGCACGTAAGTCATGCTGTACATGACATGCGTGTCATGATTTTCATGTTAACTCGTGTTATCATGTTCGTCACACAGTCACGTCGCGCAATACCAATTTCGGGGTAGATCAAGCTAGCGAAACGGCCGCCAGCGCCCCATGAGCGTGGCACGTAAGTCATGCTGTACATGACATGCGTGTCATGATTTTCATGTTAACTCGTGTTATTTATGTTCGTTACACAGTCACGTCACAAGATACCAATTTTGGTGTATATAAATCTAGCGAGACGGCCGCCAGCGCCCCATGAGCTTGGCACGTAAGTCATGCTGTACATGACATGCGTGTCATGATTTTCATGTTATGACTTGTCATTTATGTTCGTCATACAGTCATGTTGCGCCATACCAGTTTTGGTGCACATTTGATTAACCAAGCGACCAGGAGAGCACAAAGTCGTAGGCGGCTAGATAGATAGATAGATAGATAGATAGATAGATAGATAGATAGATAGATAGATAGATAGATAGATAGATAGATAGATAGATACGCTCAAAGTCGCAGAAGTTCGCTAAGAAATGCTTCGCATTTAAAATAGCTCTGCGACGCGTGCCTGCCTCACCTGGCTGTAACACCGCGTTGGGGGGGACCTCGCGTCGTGGAACGCTGTACGGACGTGCCTCGCATGGGCTCCGTACTTTTTCGCCCGTTTCACCGCAACTCTTCGCCCTTTCTTCGCGAAGCTTCTCCAGCGCATCCGTGAAGGTGAGCCGATCCGTTTGACACCTTCGGAGCCCAATTACGTCCATTTTCGACCACTCTGAACCGTTTTTGTGCTCTGCCACGCCGCCGATGCGCTGAGGCTATCGTGCGACGCTCGACTACGCGCCCCTGCGCAACGCGCAGCTGCGTTCCAAGCCACACCGGCGGCTGACGCCGCTCGCGTTTCGTCGCCTCCGCCGAAACTGCTCGCAATTCTCCAAGCCGCCGACATGGCGTACCAAGTCGAAGGCGAATTCATCACCCCTGCTGAGTTTGAAGATGACTCACGCTGGATCCGTGCCGTGAAAGCACACCGTGCAGCCGCGGCCCACCAGCCCATCACCTCGACGCCGCCTGCCTCGACCCTATCGAACACGCCTGCTCTACCGCCGAACACCACACCCACTACTACCACGCTTCGTCGTCACGCTCCTCTCCCTCGACTCCCAGCGGAGGACTTCAAGATCGTCTTCAGACCGGGAGGGGCGCTTGACCTCCGCACTACAACTAACGGTGCCCTGCTCCAAACACTCTGCGCTCTTGCCACCATCGACTACGCCACCGCCCGAGCCGCTGACCGTGTACGAATCAATCCGTACAACTCACTTACTGTCAGCACCCCATCTGAGTCACACGCACGCCTCTACCTCCGTGTATCGGAACTCCGCCTGGGTTCCATCTCTTACCCCCTACGTGCCTACATGGCGGCACCAGACAACGCCCTCCGCGGCATCATCTACAACGCCGTGGACTCCCAAACCCAGGAAGAGATCATCCAAGATCTCCAGTCCATGAATGTCAACACCCCCTACGCCATCGCCGATGCGCGCCAGATGGGGCGCTCCAAATCCATCCTCATCACCTACGCTATTCATGTCACCTACGCTATTCATGTCTTACGCACTTTACAGCAAACGTTTTTAGGCCCATATACAGCCAACGTTACACACTGCCATTGTCATTGACCGCATCATCTCCTACACATCAAATACCTTTGGCGCTCTTTGGCCATCATTGGCCCTTGCGCCACAAAACAACACATATCATCATCATCACCTTCGTTGGCACTACCACCCTCCCCTCCTCGATCGTCTTCAATTGCGGAGTCTACCGCTGCCACCCGTTCCGCCCGAAAGCCGAGGCCTGCACGAACTGCTGGACTCCTGGCCACCGCGCGGACGTCTGCATCAAGCCCAAGTCCGCCCTCTGCTGCCGCTGCGGCCAAGCCCACAATACAGTTGAGCCCCCGACCTGCGTCCCATGCTGCATCCTTTGCAAGGAAGCCCACCTCACAGGCTCGCGCCCGTGCAAGCTCCGGTTCGACCGGACCGGCCCGTCACCCTCAACCCACTCTAAGCCCCAGCCTCCCCCACCAGCGCCACCCACCGGGCCCATCCTCAAGAGCTCCCGGCCTTCCCGCCCCCGCCGCCGATCTACATCCCGTGGTGCCCGTTCTACCAGCCGCCACCGCTCCGTCTCTTTCCCGCCCCTGCCCAGGCCGGAGGCGTCCACCACCCCCACCATCGCTACCAACACCACAGCCAAACCACCGGTAAGCTCGATAACGCAGCCTCACACGTCGGACTCCAAAATCGCGGCTCTCGAGGCCACTATTGCTGCCCAGCAGCTCCAAATTCAAGAGCTGTCGCTCCAGCTGCAGGCCGCGCTGGCGCGTCTGTCCTCTCCCGCTCCTCCTCCTCCTCCTTCCTCAGCCCCTGCACCTACACGAACGCCATCTCCGCCGGCGCCAGCTGAGGAGTCCATGAACACGGCACCCTCGGCTGCGTCCTCGCGCGCGTCCTCCCCCACCCGTCGTCCACCGCACAAACGCCGATCACCCTCCTCCGATGCCATCGCGCCACACGAGCGTGACGTCGTTCGCGAAACAGCCTCCCTTCTTGGAGGCGTTCGAACAGCGCTTCATGGCCCGCTTCGCACGACTTGAGGAGCGCGTCGTCGCTATCGACACGCGCGTGGCCGCCATCGAATCCCACCTTAGCGCCTTAGACACCAGAGTTGCTGCCTTAGAAGCCCGCCAGAGCGCGACTGAGGCCACCCTCGCGCACCTTTCGCTCTCCGCCCCACTCACCCCGGCACCTACTCCAACTCCGCCCGGTGTCCCTGCCATTCATCATGGCCAGGCACTACCCGAACCTTAATCTCTGGCAGTGGAACTGTCGGGGATTCCGCGGCAAGCGGAGCACTCTGCAGCTCCACCTCCAGAATATCCCCCCCGACACTATTCCCTCTATTCTAGCACTCCAGGAACCACTAGCTCCCGTAAAACTGCGCGATTACACCTCCTTTCATCCGTCTTCTGAGGCCCACCCAAACGTTGCGACGTTGGTGCACCGCAACCTTACTGCCGTGCTGCACCAGCTGAACGTTTCGGACTGTGCCCACCTGCTCCTCGAAATCCTTCCCCGCCGTCGCACTGAGGCAAGCCTCTTTGTTCTCAATGTGTACAGCCCTCCAAAAGCCGCTTCAGCCCCTCTACTCCTCGTCCTACGCAAAGCGCTTTCCTGCGCTGGCCGCAACGCCCTAGTCATTCTAGGCGACTTCAACGCACCCCATACCAGCTGGGGCTACCCCCAGAACACCCGCAAAGGCCACTCACTCTGGAATTTCATCCAAAACGAGTGTATTTCAGTCCTTAATGACTTCGCTCGCCCTACCAGAATCGGATCTAGTGTCCAGCGAGACACCAATCCGGACCTTGCCCTCGCCAAAAATGTAGCCGACCCATTCTGGACTAATACGGGTGTCTCCCTCGGTAGCGACCACTACGTTCTCTGCACCACTTTCCCACTCCCCTCCCTTGCTCGCACCTCTACTCGTCTTACCCAGATAGTGGACTGGGACCGCTTCCGCTCCATTCGTCTCACTAATTCCTCTTCTTCTGCTATCACCGACCTCTCTGCCTGGACTGAGACCCTTTTGGCGGACGTCCGCACTGCCACATCCACAATCCCTGCAGCACCCCACTCCTCTACGGCAGACAGCCGTCTGCTGCACCTCTGGGAGGCCTATCACGCTGTCCACCGCCGGTGGCAGACCCAGAAGCACAATCGGCGTCTGCGCCTCCGTTTGGCTCGGCTCGCGTCGGAAATGGAGGAGCACTGCTCCTCTTTTCTACGACAACAGTGGGGTCAGACTTGCGACCGTATGGCCGGCAACCTGGGCCTCCGCGACACGTGGTCGCTTCTCAGGGTGCTGTTAGACCCCACAACACCAAAGCTTCCCAGCGCAAGGATATCTCCCATCTCCTTCACTCTTCCCCACTCACCGATACTGAGTTCCTGGCGGCTCTCCGGGACCGCTACCTCTGTACCGACCCCCCTATTCCTCTTCCCGCTTACACTGCCTCCCCCAACCCCGACCTTGATGCGGACATCTCCTTGGGCGAGGTTCGTGCTGCGCTACTCGCGCTCCGCACGACCTCGGCCCCCGGGGCGGACCGCATCACCAACAAGGCACTCCGCAACCTGGATACACCTCCCTTGAAGCCCTTACTGACCTTCTCAACGCACATTGGCAGGCTGGTACTCTTCCTTCGTCCTGGACCCATGCACGTGTCTCTTTCATCCACAAACCTGGCAAACCTATTTCCCTCGAGCACCTCCGTCCCATCTCTCTCACCTCTTGCCTCGGCAAGCTGTTCGAGCACGTAATCCTGGCCCGCCTCCAAACCTATTTGGATGACCATGACCTATATCCGGACTCCATGTTCGGCTTTCGTCCGCAGTTGTCGACTCAGGACGTCATGCTCCAGCTCTCCGAGGACGTCCTACACCCCTCCCACTACAAACGCACTCGAGCTATCCTGGCGCTGGACCTCACCAAAGCACTCAACAATGTACACCACACCGCCATTCTGGACGCTCTCTCTTCCCTTGACGTCGGACCCCGTTTACATGCTTACATCACCGCTTTCCTCGCCCACCGCACAGCCGAAATCTCATACGGCCCACTTTCTTCTCCTTCTTTCTCCCTTGGCAACAAGGGTATTCCCCAAGGCTCTGTCCTGTCACCTATTCTTTTCAACATTACCCTCTTCCCACTCGCACGTGCCCTAAGCACTATTCCAGCTCTGTCACATGCTTTCTATGCCGATGACATCACCCTTTGGGTGACCACCGGCAATATTGGCGACATAGAGGCCACCCTCCAGGCGAGTGTGGACGCGGTGACGACTCACGCCCGAGCTATCGGGTTGAGCTGCTCCCCGACCAAATCGGGGCTTTTGGTCCTTCTGCCTCGGGGAATGGCCCCCCTGTCGCCTTTTCCACTCACCGTCTCCGTTGACGGCACACCCCTTCCTCTCGTCTCTACCCTACGGATCCTCGGCCTCTTTCTTCAGTCCAATGGCAAGCACACTACCCTCATCACTCAACTCAGCAACACGGTACACCAGACCATGCGCCTCATACGCCGAATTGCCAACCGTCACCACGGCATGCGCGAGCACGCCCTCCGCCGCTTGGTCCAGGCCTTTGTTCTCAGCCGCTTCGACTATTCTCTTCCATATCTCTTTCTTTCTCGCACCGAGGAAGACAAAGTTAACAGCCTTATTCGCCAGGCGTATAAGTCGGCCCTGTCCCTTCCCACATCTACCTCAACGGCTCGGCTACTGTCGATGGGCGTCCACAGCTCCCTCACGGAGCTGACGGAGGCCGATCGTACGGCTCTCCCGCACCCGGCCTGGTCGCGCACTTCTTTCCACCCTTAAACTCTCCCCTCTTATGCCTCTTCCCACCTCCCTGCCCATCCCTTCCCACATCTCCTGCCTCCTAACCGTTGATCCCCTCCCTAAGAATATGCATCCTGAGCACCACCCTTCCCGTAGAGCCGCGCGAGCCTCCGCGCTCTGGCGTAGGTTCGGACGGCAACCTGCCGTGGCTTATGTGGATGCCGCCCCGTACCCCCACTACACAGCCCACGCTCTTGCAGTCACCGACAACTCCCTCCGACCCAATATTACGGCCTCCGTCTGCACTTCCACCTCTGTCGAGGCCGAAGAGGCAGCTATCGCCCTTGCCATCACACAAACTTCCGCGGAATACATTTTCTGTGACTCTAAGCCTGCGGTATACAACTACACAGTTGGACGGGTGGCACCCCCGGCCGCCGGTATCTTGCGTTCTGGCACCACTCCCTCTCGCCCCATTTATATCATCTGGGTACCTGCTCACACGGGTCATCCTGGCAACGAGGCGGCCAATTCCATCGCTCGCGATTCGACTGACCGAGCAAGCCCGCCCCCGCCCGGAATGAACACGCGCGACGCGCTCCTCACGTACCACGACATCACGCTGCACTACCGCCTCTCTCGCCTCACTTTGCCCCCACCACACAAATCCCTTTCCCAGCATCACCAACACTTGTGGCGCCAACTGCAGGCCCACACCTTCCTTACTCGCGCACGTCTTGCCCTCTTCCACCCCGGGACGTACTCGCCGGTCTGCCGCTTATGTGGCAGCTCCAACGCCAATTATGACCATATCTTTTTCTCATGTCCGGCACACTTGCCCCCTGCCTCTTGGCACTTAAGAAGTCCGCAGCAGTGGGAGGCTGCTTTGTCCAGCACCAGGCCGGATCTCCTACTTCGGCTGGTGATTGGGCGGAGGACGTCGCGGCTAGGCACGGCCTGGACGCCACAACCGGCAGCCTGAAGGCCGCCCACAACGCTGCTTTTTAATTTTTTAAATGTATTTTTTTACCTTTTGGCCTTCTCAAAAATAAAGTTTTTCACCACCACCACCACCACCACACCGCGTTCCCCGCTGACGCGCTCGCCCCGAGAGAAACCGCGGCCGGGCTACCGGGGCGGCACAACGCGCTTTGCGTTTCATTTTAGTCCGGCCGTGGTGTTAAATCACATTTTAACATGCCGCGGGATGGCGACCAAGTTCTGCGTCCAATAGGCGATGCTCTTCTGGCTATCACACCTCGTTCTCAGATTACGCTACCACCGTCAACTACTACAGCTACCACAAGGGTTTGTTTAATCATTTAGCATGGACGTTAGTCGTCGGGATGGAGATGTACCACCAATCAGCAAAGTGGCTGCATCCACGTTAAACGGTGCTATAGCTGCCAGACATCAATTACATTGTACAAACTCTCTTGTATCAATGTACAGTAAACATTCAGTTACTTCTGTAAGGGCACGCTTTACTTTCGTTGTTTCGATTCGTATGACGGAGGGATCAACCACCTTTTCTTCCTTTTTGGCATCACGTAGCACGTGAACGTTTTACGAGCTGGCAGATCACCAAAAACCTCTCGCATACTACCTGAAGGCACCAAGACTGCCAGAACGAGAGCCTCGCTATGAATGAAGGAAAGAGGAGGACTTTTAAGGGCTCGTTTTTCTTTGTGAGACACAATATTAATGAGGACTAACAGACAATAATGCCAAGGAAAGTATAGGAGGTGTTATTTGTAATAATTGGTATATAAATGTGTAGAAAGTAAAGTGGACGAAAAGATAACTTGGCGCCGGCAGGGACCGAACCTGCGACCCCGCAGCTTCGCAGCAGGGTCGCAGGTTCGGTGTAATTGCCCGACAGCTCTGAGGAGCTTTGTGCATGTGGCACAGTCACAGACTTGGTACGGCTGGTTCAGCGTGGTCACCTTTCCGCTGAGTGTCTGCTCTTCGCGGCTTTCGCAGCTTTCATACTCCGCGCTGGCGGGACCGGCATGCCTTGCCGGATTTCCGGTTTTTGCCGGCTTATACGTCAGGCGAAGACAGTACTGCTCGGCTGGATTTCGGGTTCGGTGTTGCGCTGCCCTGCTTATTTAAAATTATTTTGCAATTTGCTGTGTATTTCCACTATCGGGTCCGTGACAGGAGCGTCTGAGGAGCACAGAAACACCATTACATTAACATAGCCGAAAAATGATCGAAGTTGGCCTGCCTTTTTTCTCAATGGACACAAATATTTCTTATCTTTCTTTATGTAAGGCAACATACTGTTGAGCATTTATCACTCGCGCTCATATCTTGAGAGCAGCATATCAGAATAAATGCTATCAGTCCCAGGCGTTCGTCGCAAACACCAGACAAACAAGTCAGTTAAATCTAAATCTTCCTCCCTGTAACAACGTTTATGGCGAACGATTGCTAGAATTCTTCGGAGCTGTAACCTGGAACACTGTGCCTCTGGAAATAAAAACTACGCGTAACTTCAACCTTTCTTGCAAACGCTTTTTCTTGTCTAATGAATTGTAATCACCTCCGTACGTAGATTGTACATCACTGAAACTTCCATATGTATAAAACCAATCATTTTTCATGACCAATCATGTGCGTTGCTAACTTTTATGTATTTTCTCTACTGGACCAGCTACTAGCCACGTAGGCTATTGGTCCAAGTATTATGTACGCATTTTTTGTATACATGTTTTAATAAACTCATTTTGATTTGATTTGATTTGATTAAACTGATATCTACCCGACGGCATAGCGCCTGAGGCAGGTCGAGATTGCTGTTATTCCAGGGGTCAGCCACCTACGGTCCGCGGGGCAGTATTATGTTGCCTCCGGTAGCACGACGTCAGAACGCTCCTCCCCCCTTGTCCCTTCCTATCTGAAGGCCGACATGGAAGTTTTCACATGAAAAAAAAGTTGGCATTACATTCCATGTTTGTAAACCTATGCTTATAAAACCGAGTGATATGCGTAGTGAATGTAAACACGATTTCTATTCCAGTTTTGTACACTATCGTCAATTCGCCGAATTTTTTCTCTTTACCTGCAAAGACCCGCCCCTTCCCCCGCCTCCCCGCTGATTTGCCGTCTGGCTCCCACGGTGTCGGCTTTATGCAACTCGGCCCTCCGCCTCAAATGTTGCCGACCCCCTGTGTTACTCTATCAAAGTAGGAGTGTCACGGTCTTACTGCAGATGAGCTCCTTGTGTGAAAGCAACGAATTAAAAATGTGCAGTAGAAAACTGAGATGCTAGTGTATAACAAGAACACCTGTTTCCGGCCCATAGCGTGGCTGTAGATTGTAGGTGGCGCGGACAAACAGTTCAGCATGCGCTGACTTGCGGCGTAAACATTTGGGAATCAATGTACATACATGTGCAGTTACTGAAATGCATTTGATGTCTGCGTTGACACGAGAAAGTAAGATCTAAATAAATCACGCTCGCCTGAGTGCTCCTGTAACTTCTAATGTGTTGCTGTTTTTATTAGTTATGAATGAATTAGCAGACTGAGGAACAAAAAGAACTTAAATCGACCACATTGTAGTGGCTGTAGCATCGGACCTGGATACTCAACGAGGCTACATGTATGCCCAAATGCCACAGTGAAACAATTTTTGTGAACTTGCACGTTTGTTTACACAATGAACATATGCGCTGCGCTAATGTGAGTCGTGCGTATGTGGTGTGTTTTTTGTCGCACGTGGTCCAATCCAATGGTCGATTCTATGGCCTATCCAAATAACTAGGGAAATAAATAAATAAGTGGTGTGCGCATTTCAATGGCCGAATAATAAACTAACTGTTTTCTTACAGATTTCTATACCTGTATCAATCCCGTTTACCAGCTGATCTCAGAAGAGGAAAAGGGGGAACTGCGCAAGCTCACAAGAGACATCCTAACGAGCATTTGGAAGCGCCACAGCGAGAAGCCGGCCAGAACGCATAATCTCCTAGTGGTGCACGCACAGAAGCCACGAATGCCAACTTGTTGATCCGGACATGTGGGAGTTGTCCAAATGTAGCACACTAACTTTAAAAAGTTGGTGTCAGCTCGGTAATGGCGCCCCAGAGCCAGTGTCGCTCAAAATATACCTCCCCGATTCTGTACGCTTTGTATTAAGCTTTTCTTAAAACGAATAAAATAAATGTTCAAGGCTTATTCCCGGTCTGCAATAGAAAACGCATTGATAGTCAAGGTTCGTGCTGGGATCTCGCTTCAGTTGTAGTACTCGTTGTTACATTTAGAGCAGTGATAAATATAATAGCAACTGTGCCTTCACTGCTGGCACGTCGTAGCCTCCTTATAGGGCTCACGCTACGTGCCGTTCACAAAAGAATCAGCGCCTCTTCTTGCAGAATGAGTCAACTCTGACGGGCACCGACTGGTCATCACGGCTTTTCTTAGCACTGAAACTGCGTTCCCGATCTCGCTTTACGCAATCGAAATGGCACTATCATTTTTTAGCAACGTCAAGGCAACAAGTGAAATCATCCTCTTCCACTTGACAAAAGTGTGTGCTGGTACACACACACACACACACACACACACACACACACACACACACACACACACACACCACACACACACACACACACACACACACGCGCGCGCGCGCACACACACACACACACACACACGCACACAGCATGAAAGCCGCCGACATCTCGGTTTCGCAGTGGCAACATTTCTATGGCACGAAAACACTAATATAGTGCTTCTGCTAACGCCACTGCCTTCTGCGTTGGTGTATATGATTTGTCTTAGAAGTGTAAATACAGTCTTTCAGCAAACGCATGCCTTAAACTTGAATATCTGGGTCTCGTGGCGCTGCTTCAGTTCTCCTGTAAACGCTCAGTCAAGTTTACTTTCCTGTTTAACTTGACTAGACGTTTCTCAGCATAATGCGCGAACGTATTCAGGCGATTAATCTCTGATAGCGCCATTCAATGAACATTTGCTTCCCTCGTCTTGAAAGCTTACAATACTTGAGGAGAAATAGCGGCAGATTGATTAGTTCCTGAGAACTGTGCGGTTTGATCGAGGTGTGCAATTCAATCATAGCGTAGTTCAGCGCAAAAAACAGGCAACAGACGAGAGGACAAGGACACAGCGCATGCGCTGTGTCCTTGTCCTCTCACTCGTCTGTTGCCTGTTTTTTGCGCTGAACTACGCTATGACTGACTCGTTCCAACTCGCCCAACAAGCAACGTTGCTAAGGTACAATTCAAGGCAGTCGGTTAAGTACACAATGGCTAGATATAATGATGGTCAGACAGAAACTTGCAAGAAGACAGCGCTATGAATGCATTCAGGAAACAGGCAAGCAATAATAAACATGAACATGAGTTTCAAACAAGACAACATAAATAACGCAACAGAAATGCAGAATGTTTTCATCTTATCTGGAGGCAATGCGAGTACACGTTTGCATCTGTGAAAAACGACTAAAGCCTGTTTCACATGCGAGCGACTGAGCGGCGGGGCCCGCGGCGATTGAGCGGCGACAGGACGCTCGGACGCGGCTTCGTTTCACATGCACCGCTTTTGCGCGGCGCGCGCCTGTGCGATGCGCAGTGATGGTTGTGGAAAGCGCCCGTTACCCGCGGGTTTCCTTTCTCCGAGTTCGCTTGTTTTTGTGCACTTGGGTTGCGAGTTTCACCAGCCTTCTACTTCGGTGCTCGATTTTCGCGCGCCTAAACCTTGAATGACGAAAATGTGCAGTGTATCAGAGTGCAATTAAACTTCAGTAGTCACGTTTATTTCTGTTCCAGCTTTCTTTTTTTTACCACGCAAGTCTTCTTGCACGCCCATACACTTGGCCATGGAAAAGCAAAAGAAAGAATTGGTTTTTGTGGTTTTAAGCTTTCACAGTGCTTTCGGTGGCTTTTGCTCTCGAATGCCGCAAGGCGTTGGTGCGCCGTCTGGGCCGGCAACCATTGCAAACCCACAATGTCGTCGTCTGGGGGGGCTCGCATTTGTCGTCTTCGGGGTACGTGACCATTAAAAAACACAGTAAACTATTCGAACGTGCTGAGCCAGAGTAGTAAAAAAAACTGAAACATGTCCTGCGACCAACAAGCGCGCAGTGCCGTAGGGTCCACCTGTACGGACCTGTGTTGGTGCCACGATCCGATAAAGATACAAAAAAGCAAAATGACACGTGGAAACGATCTGTCTGCTTTGATGGAAGCGCAGTAAAGAACAACAAAAGGAAAAGAACGGCGTTTCTACACTGCCAGCTGGTTACAGCGAATGTCGTCTGCTAGGAAACCGAGTTCCTCCTGGAGCACGCGCCCGTTCCTCGACTCCGCCCCTGCAGTCACGTGCTCCTCACGTCACTGCTCTCCCATTGGGTGACCTTGGGCAGGTGCTCTGCCGCGAGCGAATTTTTCCAACTCCGGCGATCTCGATCGCTGGCGTTACGAGCGTCCACTGGTCGCTCTTAAAACCTGTTTTTGGGCTCCCGCGACGGCAGCCGCTCCGCTCTTGGAGCAAAATCGCTCGCATGTGAAACAGGCTTAACAGTCATCGTGAGCAACAGCGGCAGATTTCGGGAACTCTGCTCGTGCGTTTGTGAAAGCCTGCGAAGAGCTAAATATAAAAGCGGTGAGGAGCAGTGGTATTGAGGAGGAACTGTCCATTCGATGTATGATAATAAGTCGCCAATCCATTTCGCCGGATCAGTAAGACGCGTGGTCACGCATTATTGAAGTCACAACTCTCAAACTAGAATTTCGGACGCGAGCGCAAAGAACCTTCCAAAGCACTTTCTGTAATAGAAAGACCTACTGGATGAGGTCCGTGGAAGCACTTCACGAAATTCCAGGGATTTTATCGATATATATATAAAAAAACACACGCACCACTTGAACACATACGAGAGGGACTTCGCACAGTACGAGACACGTTCGACGTTACAGAGAATAGTACGAAGATGAATCGAAAACGCATGCTTATATCGGAAGGAGCGTTGTCGACGGTAGATGGGAACGCAAAATGACACTGCCAAAATTTGCATCCTTTCAGCGCGTAATGTTATGCTTTGCGGACGGCGGTACATGACATGACAAGCGACACACACACGCACACACACACACACACACACACACACACACACACACACACACACACACACACACACACACACACACACACACACACAAAAGGGAATTTATCCAGGGTGGATTTTCTCTGGTAGTTACAGCCTGAATGAAACCCAACTAAGAAGCCAAGGAAGGTATGCGGGTCGTTATTTTTGTTCTTAACTCTATTTCAGTAATTATGGTATAAATACGAAAAAAATGAAATGGTCGAAAACACGACTTGTCGGCGTAGGGAGCCAACCTACAACCATCGTATAACGCCTCCGATGCTCGTGGTTACTAGCAGCGCTGGCTAACATCCCCGTGTTTACATACAATACCCGATAAAGTAGACGGGAGGAGGACCGCCGGTGTAAATAACTAGTAAAGCATCGGACGCGTTCTTCGAAGGTTGCAGGTTCGGTCCCTGCCGGCAGCAAGATGTGTTTTCATTCACTCTAATTTTTCACATTAGTATTACAGCTGAGAACGCATATAACGTTTCCTATACGTTCTTGGCTTCTTGTCTGTTGGTTTGAAAAAAAAAAAAACATGGTTGATCCCTCTGTCATAAGAATCGGTATAACACGAAAGTAAAACGTGTCTTCACAGATGTAGTTGAGCGTTTGTTGTGCATTGTTTCGCCCCGAGGGCGAAAGAATGAATGCTATAGCAACAACTTGTAATGTCACGCGAAGAACGGCAAGCAGCTCGAAATTTCCAACGCGTTGCTCAAGCAGAAAGGACGCACGGAACGAACATACACAGGATGAGCGCGAACTAACAACTGTCACAGCTCGACAGTTAAAGCGCGCTGGTCAAATACAAAGGAGGACGCACGAAACGAACGCACAAGTATACACCGGATGAGCGCGAACTGTCACAGTTGTAACTTATTTGTTTGTGAGCAGCGCGCTCCATTCGCAAAAGCGGCCGCTGCAGTGAGCAAAATGACCTTCGTGTTCTACGTAACTGGAACACAAACTTGCGGTGAGAGCGCAAGACGTACAAGATAAGCGCGCGCGCAGGAGCGACCACGCCCTGTAGAGACACACGCTCATCTCAACGCGGGGGGCGACGACATTTAAAGCGCGCTCTCCGAGCCCTTCGCGTCTTCTCGCTAGTGATAACGAAAACACGCTGATGTACCCTGATCTCTGAGTACCGCCACTGGCAAATGGTGTATATAAATAGCACGCCGTTAGTATAAGAAAAAGAATGTGCCGTTTGTGGCGGAGTCGTTTCGCGCTGCGCGGTGGGGATCGAGAGGGTGTAAGTTCGATTCCAGGTGACGGAACTTTTTCTTCTAGTTTTTTATTTGCCATATGTTTGTCTCTATACTTTACAACGTCATAACCGTGACGGAAATGCGTCAGTGGAGCCGTGGTCGACCCCGGCATAAAACACTTTCGTGTTAAAAAAAAGTCATTTATATAGACTCCATAAGTGCACGCAACGCCCTCAATATGCGCTGTCTGTGCGAGCCCATTATAGCCGATATTTGAATATACTATGGGGTGATTTTTTTAGAACTGACCTATTCATTGGGCTGTAGTTTTTTTACGAAGTACCTGATTTTAATGCGGTGTGCGGGAAAACATTCAGGAAGTGTAGAAATTTAGTGGCCCATCCCGCTCGCTTGTGCAACGCCGCAAAAAATTATGGCTCCAACCACGTTGTGATGGTGGTTGGACAGCGAGGCTGTAAACGAAACCCAGAATGATTACCCATTACGACGGAGCTTGAATGATCTTTCACATTAGAATCGTGCAAGAGTGAGATTGGCGTCTGACCTTCAGCGGGAGCAATGGCCAAGAAGTGCGTCTGATCTTGCAGACCGGACATGCATGTTTCATAGTACACAACCTTCTGACTCGACTCGTTCATAGCCATGGCGCATTGCTTTGGATCAACCAAGTCGTCGACGTCAATTAGCCTCTCGACCACGTCTTCGTCTGTCTCCCCTTCGTCCGGGAGACGTTCGAAAGTCTGTGGGTTGAAGCGAAAGTTGCTGAACTTGTAGAGCGTACTCTGGCGAAGAAGGGTGTTGATATGTGGCACGAGCACGACGCCGTTGTTCACATTGTCGTCTCTGTTCTCGACGCTGCTCTTCGTATGCACGTTGCTCTTCAGGAGTCCTCACTACACGTTTCTTTCTCATAGCCCCGTCACAACAGAAATGCAATGCCTTACTTGCCGGCCCCTTTTATATACGTGTATATACACTAGCGTCACGTTCAGTGTTACAAACTGCGCTGTCGCAAACTTGCGCTTAAGTTTATATTTTATATGGGTATTGACGTCACGCCGCCTGTTCCAGGCGCCTTATCATCCATCATGCTATTTTCAATAATAAAGAAAACCACAAGAAAACCATCAATAACGAAAACCACAAAACAAGCAGTTTTGTGGTTTTCTTTATTGAAAGGAATACTTAGCTGTATGCTGTACGCTGTAGTCCACGTGGTTTTCGCCCAGGCGCGTTTCTGCCCACGGAGACGGAATCAAGAGGAGGGGGGGAGGTTGACACGTCAGGGTTGCGTCAGACCAGGATTCTATTTATTAGCGTGGCTGAGTCTTCGGGTTGAGGAACTCATGCTCAAGATTTCGGAAAACGAAAACAAACAGGTTTAATGCCATTTTTTGTACACTTATTTACATAGTCAAAAGGTAAGTGCTCAGCGACGAGCGAACGCGATGAGCCATTAACCCAGAGCTCAGAGCGTCTTGTCTCACTGAGCACCGTCGTTATAAAACCGGAGGCTGGCTCCTGCTTCTTGGTTGTAGCCAATTACACACGACACCACCCACCAAGACGCCAGCCATAACACGCCAACAATGTTCCTGCGGTCAATGACACTCGCGTGGAGTCAGCCGGGAGAACAGGAAGTCGGGCGAGTTTCTCCGCCTCTCCCCAGAAGGGCAGGAAAGGGTTTACGGTGACCTATTGAGGACGACGCAGCGAGCGATGGAAAGGAGAATGATAGGTGTAACCTTAAGAGACAAGAAGAGAGCAGAGTGGGTCAGGGAACAAACGGGGGTTAAGGATATCATAGTTGAAATCAAGAAGAAGAAATGGATATGGGCAGGGCACGTAGCACGTCGGCAGGATAACCGGTGGTCATTAAGGGTAACTGACTGGATTCCAAGAGATGGCAAAGGCGTGAGGGGGAGACAGAAAATTAGGTGGGTAGATGAGATTAGGAAGTTTGTAGGTATAACGTGGCAGCAGAAAGCACAGGACCGGGTTGATTGGCGGAACATGGGAGAGGCCTTTCCCCTGCAGTGGGCGTAGACAGGCTGATGATGATCATGGTGGTGATGATGATGATAATTGCTCTGGTCAATACAGACGATTCAGGTCGCACCGTAGCATCTCCAACACGTCACAGCGACCCATTGTGAAGGCGGCGACAGCTTTGACATCGCTCCGCTGTCCATCGGAGCCAGCACGATTCTCAGACTCCCTTTGTGCGGCGCTTCCCGCCGCGGAGAGCCCATTTCTGGGAAGGGTTAAGGTGTCTTCATCACGTGTGGGAACGAATCGCCAGTCCACTCTCAGAGTCAACGCGTCGCCAATGTCAGTCATAACAGGGGAGTAGAGGTGTACACCTTCGTTATAAAAGAAGGAAAACCGCGAAATGCTATACAAGTACGGATGGCTTGCGCTTATGAAATGTTAAGAACTCTCATTGCCAGGCGGCATACCAAACGTGACTAGCAGAGGTTTGTAAAGGTTATAAACGTTTATAGATACTCACCCTATACAGCGGGAGTTGAAAATGACCACCCTCCTGGAGTAGGCATAACCGAACTCGTCGCTCAGTGTGTCGGCAGTGATCTTTGCGATTTCCCTAATGCTCCATTTTCTGCTCTGCACATCAATAAACTGGACTGATCATTAAATGGGAATCCTTCCGAAATCTTTTGCTCTAAACCGCATTAAAATCGGATAACTTGTAACAAACCCACAACCCTGTAAGGGTCAGTTCTAAAACAATCACTCTGTACTTTCCCTCTTAAGTAATGGCACGCTCATTCGTTTCTGCTGAATTCAAGTCACATTGGGATACCCGGAAATTAAATGGCACACCAACATGCAACAACTGCAAGGTATCTGAATACTTCAAAAGCTATTATAGCTGTTAGAGGTGAGCTTCACTCTGTTCGTAGAACGCTTTCTTTAATTAAAAACGTGAATGGAAATGCAGTGTGAAGAATAAACTTCAATCTTTGCAAGAAGTGGTGGGATGAAAGTTTTGACGTGCCCAGTGATTACACTCCTGCGCCAACTGCGCGAAAGCGCGCCAAATTGTATTTACTGCGCCATCCTGATAACATCGACGGAAATTGCGCCAAACTACGCCAGAGTCTCGGGTTTGGGGGGTCTATCCCCGGCAATCCCTCCGCCAGCGCGTCAAAACATGTGCAGCTTGATCGTGAATGTGCCAAAGTCACAAACACGGACCAAACATTAAGAATTATTCCGCTGAATAAACAGCGCTCGCGTGTGCTTCCTGAGTAAGCCACGACGCCATGCACGGTGCCGACGCAGCTTCTATTGTGCAAGTCGGCTCCACGGTAAAACGCACTCTCCGCGCAGCCTTGTGATGTTTCAGCCAATCGGTAGCGTGATAGTATGGCGGCGAGTCATCGGCGGACGTCGTCTGTTTCAGAAACGCTGCTGATAGCTCGTTTCAAGCGTCGCACGGCACGTAATTAAAGCAGTGTTCACTACTAACTACACGCGTCCCGCTAAAATGTCTGTTACTTCTTTTTCTGGACTCATTTCAAAAAGGTTTACAGCGCAAGAACGATTAGGAAGGGACGAGACAACAGAGGTAAAGAGCGCTGACTTCCAACTAGTCTTTATTTCGATAAGAAGTGCATATATACATGGCAAGGGAGAGGGCGCTAGACAAGAAAAGAAAGAAAGGATGTACAGGTGCTGCCATCGTTGCCTCATCATCTCCAATACAGCGCGCATATCACCACGTGTGCCCTAAAACCCAGCCAGGTAATCAATTTCTTGATTTAGAAGCGCAATAGAGGGAGCACTAACGCACTTATCTCCTAGCTTATGTATGAAATCAGCTTCAATAACTTCGCGTATTTTTTCTGGACATCGCGGAATGAAATCTGGGAACAGTACCGAATTTCCCGCGCTTCGCGTCCGCGGAAGAGCACGTGAACGGTGGAAACGCGTTCACCCTTTTCCTAAAAGATACTTTGTCCCTGGATCTTCATTCAGAAGAGCTTTTCTCCATCTCCATCTTCCAGGTAAACTGGCGCATGCGCAATCGATAGTAGTCTGGAAGCACTGCGAGTATGCTCTTGCTACGCCACAGAGAGGCCTCAGGGAGGGGGAAGGAAGTGTCGTAGGAGGTTGGCTTTTTGAGGCTAATGAAGTGACGTCATGTTGCGTCCAGCAGTACAATCGATCCAGAAGAAGAAGAACCTCGCTTTCGCCTTGGAGTCGTCTTAGGGGAAGGCATTGGGGACATTGTGACTTGAAGCACTGATGCATTGAAGCACTGATGTACGTCGCGGCGTTTGACCGCCACGTCTGCTGATAACCACATAGGTGTATTTAGTGTTATTTCTTAAAGTGCAATTTTATTCACCCAGTATTCCGTTTATTTACTAGTGTCGAAAATAGTTGCTGAAGAAGCTTTTCCAGAACACTCAACTGCATGACGCCCTTATTTTTGCATTATCGACTCAAGTATGGAGTTTTCCTGAGATGATTTTCTCCGTCAGATTTGCAACAAATCGAAATATTTCTAGTGCTTCATAAAAGTTCCATAATAATTATTCAGGTGTTTGAATGCAACTGCAACTTGCTTCTTTAGTGTACTCCATGATGTGAAATTAGCCTCTCCAGAGTGCTCCCAGATGCATAATTACCTGCTCCAAAGTTCTCCTAGATGGAATTCCTTGCTGCTCCAAAGTGCTCCAAAATAAAAATTTTACTGCTACAAAAATTGCTCCAATGCAGAAGTCTTCGGCAGCATTACTGCGCGTCGTTTTCTTGCGCCAAAGGAAACGTCATGCCCTCAAAAGACTAAAAAAGGCTAATGTTGCTATAATGTTGTGTTGTCGGACCACATGGCAACGATGTATAAATGATAGGTAAAGTGCCTGTCTCCACGCCGGAAAGGTTACTGTGACATTTGACGTGAAGCGGCACAGTGTATCTATTTCGTAGATTTGTGGCCCTCGCAATAAACGCGCAGTGCATTTCCAGTTGAGTATCGGTTCTGCCTGCACACGACGAGGTGGTCGTTAGTACACTTGGTTGTATAATGTAGCTACTTCGCAATTGGAACCAGTTACTGCATCTCATACGTTGTCAGGAATAAAACCAAGGGCTATGGACAGGCTCGTTTTTCTCAACAATCGAAACATACGGTTATGTCGATCGTTTCAAACCCTGACCTTGTAACATGAAGTAGTGATCACTGAAATCTCCATTATAATATTTTCGACTTTCGTGTCCGTGGTGAAAAATTACGTCATTAAAGGCGATCGTTAAGTTCAGCGTTGCGCTGAAAATATATCATCATGATAACGCGTGGAGTGGCGACGGACGTTGCAAGCGTTTGTCATGGATGGCGCGTGGGGTGAGATGGAACCGTAGGCTTCTACGTCGTTTACTGCTAAGGAAAACAGCCGAAAAAAAAACAAAAAAACTAGGAGTTGTAGTAACACAGACGCACACTCGATGCCAACGAAGGAATGCCCCTTTATTCACAGACCGCGCGCATTTAAGTAGGTTTTCCTTTTGCCAGCGGTGGCGCTGCTGCGGCCGGAGATATGGCAGATGAATCGAGAGAAAGGCATCGAGGTAGTGGAAATAAACAGAGAGGTGCACAGGTGGGGTGGTTTTCGAAGAGACGGAATACACTTCGATAGGAGGCTTGGTCATGAGGTGGGTTGGCGACTTGCGGGACGCGCAGTAGCTTTTTTGGGGGGAACGCGGGCCCTTCGGTGTGCAGGGTAGCTTGCAATGAGGAAAACAACCAGGGGGACCCTTTGACAGGCAGTATAGCGAAAAACCAGAGAAAAGGTAAAAGAAGGGAGAAGGCGCGTGTTGGAATTAGTTACATTAACATGCAGGGTCGCAGAAAAAAGGCAAAATGGTTAGAGATTGAGGGACAGTTAAACAAGGAACAGATAGGTGTTTATGCGGTTACAGAAACACACCTTAGAGACTTGGAAGAGCCACCACATATTGACAATTATATTTGGGAAGGATGTAACAGGATCACATCAGAAAGGAGAGGTGGGGGTGTTGGAATGCTAATTCATAGCAGCACAAAATGGGATAGAGTGAAGCAGACGTGTTCAGAGCACCTCTGGGTTTCGGGCACAGTAGGTGGAAAGAAAACGTGGCCAGGTGTAGCTTACTTGTGGACGGGGAATAACTGCAGAGAAAAGAATCCGGAGATAGTGAAATGCATAAGCACCGATATTAAAGAATTTGGTCATGATGCCGAAATAGTCCTTCTAGGGAACATGATCGCTCACATTCATGACCTTGACGGATATTCAGACACCAATGGCAAGTTATTGCTAGATCTCTGCGAGCAACATAGTCTTGAGATAGTTAACGTGGGGCCTAAGTGTGAGGGGCAGATCACGTGGGAAGTCGGAAACAGGCAATCGAGCATTGATTATTGTCTCATGACAGAAGTAATATATAACATAGAGAGATGAGAATAGACGAGGAAGGCATTAACAGCTTGGGTAGTGATCGTAAACGCATAATATTACAAATGGGATATAAAACTGATAATAAGAACATAGAATCAAAGTTTGGCATCCTGTATCTAAATGACAAACAAATAACAAATATAGCCGCGAGAGTCGAGGAAAAAGTAGACGAACTACCAGGTAAAGACTGGAAGTATAGTCAGCTGCTACATATAATCACGAAAGAAATGGGAAAAGAGAAGAAAACTATTTGCTGGAAAGGAAAGAGAAAGCCAAAAAGTTGGTGGAACAAAGAAATCCGGGAGGCGATCGAGAAGCGACGTGAGGCATCACGGGAGCACAGACAGGCAAAAAAGGAGAAGCGGCCACAGGACGAAGTCAACCAAATATGGGAAATATATTTAGAGCAAAAATCCATTGTGCAGAAATTAGTCGACGCAAAAAATTAAAGGTGAAAGTGAACGCTGGATGACAGAGATTCGTGAAAAGAAGAAGGCCGCGCCTAGGATATTTTGGAGCCACCTAAAAGCGCTAGGTAGGAAGTCTGTCACAATGCAACAACGTTTGGTAGATGAAGGAGGAAATCAATTGGAAGGGCATGAAGCGCTAGGTTACATCCGAAAGATAACAGCCGATTCGTTTAAAAAGGTCACCCAGGGGATTCCCCCGGTGAGTAAAAGTACGCAAAGGAGTGCAACTGACGAAGATGTAGTACTAGAATATTTCAATTGGAAGAAGGCCGAAGGAAAAATTCCTAAGCGCACTACTCCGGGCTTACATGGGGTTCCGGTCAGCCTCATTAACAAACTCGGACATAACACTAAAGAAGCACTGCTGAAAGCCGTAGAAAAGTGCTTACAGGAGAGGGAAAATACCAGACAGTTGGCGAAAAAGTAGAATAAACTTAATCTATAAAGGCAGGGGAGAAAAGGATAACATTCGCTCGTATAGACCGCTAACCATTACATCGGGGCTATACAGGTTGGCGATGCAGGCAGTAAAATAAAAATAGAAGCGTGGGGAGAACAAAATGATATTTTGGGAGAACTTCAGAATGGATTTCGAATCGACAGGCGGTTAAACGATAATATGTTTGTTCTTACCCAGTGTATAGAAATATCGAAAATAGAAAACAGGCCCTTATACGTAGCTTATCTAGATATCACCGGGGCGTATGACAACGTTAATCAGGAAATTTTGTGGGATATATTGAAAGAAGTGGGCATAGGGGACGACTGTATACATCTTTTGAGGGAAATATACCGAGAAAATACAGTTTGTATAGAATGGGAAGGAATAAGTAGCAAGGACAGCGTTGAAATTAGCAAGGGGCTGAGAGAGGGATGTCCTTTGTCCCCGCTGTTATTCATGCTGTACATGGTGAGGATGGAAAAAGCGCTAGAAGGTATCAACATTGGATTTAATTTGTCACACAAACAGGTCGGCACGATGGTTGAGCAGAAGCTTCCAGGTCTATATTATGCGGATGATATTGTCTTATTTGCGGACAGTCAAGATGATGTACAGCGACTGGCAGATATATGCGGAAGGGAACGTGAGGCTCTAGGACTAGGATTTAGTGCAACAAAATGTGGATTGATTGTATTCAATGATCACGAAGACCATGCAGTCTTCATACAGGGCCAAAAAATACCGAGGGTAAGCGAGTACAAGTACCTCGGAGTATGGGTAAATGAGGGGGATAGATATATGGAGGTACAAGAGAAAGCATCGGTAGCAAAGGGAAAGAGGAATGCTACAATTATGAAGCACAGAGCTTTATGGGGATACAATAGGTACGAGGTGCTTCGAGGGCTGTGGAAGGGTGTGATGGTCCCGGGGCTTACATTTGGGAACTCAGTGGTTTGCATGAAGTCAGAGGTACAATCAGGAATGGATGTAAATCAAAGGACGGTGGGCCGCCTCGCGTTGGGCGCTCACGGGAAGACGACAAACGAGGCTGTAAAGGGTGATATGGGATGGACAGGCTTTGAAGTGAGGGAAGCTCAGAGCAAAATGAGATTCGAAGAGAGGCTGAGGAAACTGAAGAAGAGTAGATGGGCAGAGAAGGTTTTCAGGTATTTGTATAGAAAAAGCGTTGACACGCAGTGGAAAAAAAGAACTAGGAGGCTGACCAGAAAATATACGGCTAGCAGTGCGGGCGATATGGCAACAAGGAGCATTAAGCGGAAGGTCAGAGAGGCGGAGAGGACTTATTGGATGACAGCGATGGAAAAGAAGCCGGCTCTGAGTAACTACCGAAAGGGAAAAAACGAAATAAGGAGGGAAAGGTTTTATGATAATTCAAGGGGAAGCGCTTTACTGTTTGAAGCAAGGTCGGGCTGCCTTAGAACGAGAAGTTATAAAGCGAGATTCAGTAACGAAGACGAACAATGTACATGCTGCGGGGGAACTAAGGAAACGATGGAACATGTACTGATTGAATGTGGCGAGGTTCACCCAGGTATACTTGTGGGCACGAGTCTACAGGAAGCCTTGGGTTTTAGGGACAACAATGGAAAGCTGAACACGTCCGCGATAGAAATAAGTAAGAGACGGTTAGAGTATTGGTGGCAGAAGAGTAGAGATAAAGTACAAAAACAAATAATGGGGGGAAAAAATAAGGTCATTCTGCCTTAAGAGGCAGAGAGATAGACCGTGAATTTATAATAGTTTTGGTATAATAAGATAGATTTAATCAATGTAGATAAGGTATTAGGCCAGCATGAAACAAGGAAGTTTTTTCTTTTTTATTCGAGCATGGTGGCAGACATGTCACCGCCCCGTTATAAAGGGGTCGCTCATAGCATCCATTCATCCATCCATGTTGACGCGTTGACACAGCACTCTTTTCTCCCCTCCTTTTTTAATTGTAAGCCCACTGATCGGGCTGCCATCTCTCTCGTGTGTTTCTGCGGAAAGTGACCGGTCGAGGGGGTTCCGCATCGGCTATGCCTGGTTCGCCGTGGTCTGGGCGTTGAGATGGGGTCGTCTTAGCTACATCGCAAGCTGGGCTTGTTGCTCGCGGCGTTGCTGGCTCTGGCGTTCTGTCTTCGACAGAGGGAGGTCCCGTTGGAGTTGAGTCAATGGGTCTGGCGTTCTCACTTGAAAGTGGCCGCCGAGTTTTGGGGAGGAGCACTGCGTGACGAATCTCCGGCTTTTCAACGACAGGAAACGTTGCCTCTGCTATATGATCTGCGTGAACGAAACGCTCGTGATTTTCTACGCTCACCACGTATGTCACAGCACTGCTTCGGCTGATGAGGACTCCAACCATCCATGCAGGGTCACATGGTCTAGTTCCTTTCACCCACACCCTGTCACCTTCTCTGAACTCGCGCCAGCGGGCAACCGGCGGCTGGGCTTGCCGTCGCTCGTGGTTCTCCAGGTGGTTGTGGAGCTCAGGATGCAGCAACGTTAGCCGTGTCCTTGGATTCCATGACAAGAACAACTCGGTCGGCATTTTCCCAGTTGCAGCACATGGTGTGTTCCTGTAGTAGAAAAGAAACTGGGCTACGCGATGTTGAATGAATTTTGAAACTCCCATTCGTTGTTCATCCTTCGACTGTTTTTCTAAGTTTCTCTTCACGGTCGGAACCAGGCGTTCTGCAGCTCCATAAGACGCCGGATGATAAGGTGGTGTCGTCTTACGGCGGATTCCGTTGGATGAGAGGAAAGCGAGTTATGTTTAGGCTGTATGAGTGACAGCCTAGTCATAAAAAAAAGGATTTGCGTTTATTAAGATGAGAGCCTTATATGTCACGTGAGTCGAGAAGTTTTTGAGATTTAGCGAGACCGGACGATACTTCCCGAGAGCAGCTGAGATTTCTCGAGACCTTGTGACGCCATGATGACGTCACAACATGACGTCATACGAATTGTGAATCCGATAGACCTACATGGGACGGCGAAAATGCATCTGGAGTGTGCATATTACTGCCATCGCAATTTTCTTTCAGAATGCACGGGCGCAACAATAACCTTGATTACAGTGGCAAATTGCATTGTAGCCATTGTTTAAAAAAGAACAGTAAGAAAGAAACGAGCTCTTAAAATTGCCTTATTTTGTTCCTTCATTGCGAGGGTCTTGCTCCGGAATTCTTGATGCCTTCACGTTGTATA
This sequence comes from Rhipicephalus sanguineus, assembly GCF_013339695.2. Taxonomy (NCBI): domain Eukaryota; kingdom Metazoa; phylum Arthropoda; class Arachnida; order Ixodida; family Ixodidae; genus Rhipicephalus; species Rhipicephalus sanguineus. The sequence goes on from NC_051179.1 coordinate 164,414,625, forward strand.
AGAGGGCTTACTGGCCATCTGTCCGCTCGTTAAAAGATCATGTGCTATGTGAAGCTAAATGGCAAACAAATAGTGTTCTACACTCGCCGTCATGGCTACGACCGGCTTAACACTATCAGCTTTGCATGTACATAAATACCCGACAAAGTGGAAGAGTGGACGAGCGCCGCCGTAGCTGAATTGGTAAGCATCGGGCGCGTTATCCGAAGGTTGCAGGTTCGGTCCCTGCTAGAGGCAAATTGTTTTTTTTTGTCTGCCGTACTTTCTTCGCATTTATATCATAATTACTACAATACAGTTTAAACAGAACAATTAACGTCCCCTATACCGTCTTTGACTTCATTATCTGTTGGTGTTCATTAAGGTTTCATCATACAAAGAAACAAGCCCCTATGCCTTCTTTTGTTTATATGAAATAAAAGTCACACTGTCCTCTATGCATTTGCCTAAGACGACTGGAAGGCGAAAGTCATAATCTCTGTATCCTTCTTTTTCATCTGACTTTGTTGTATGGCGCCCGGAGAGTGTGTCCTGGAGACCCATATTTGCCATCCATGCCAAATGATGGGTGGAGCGCTATGGCACAAGACGAGGGCGGAGTGGCTTTTTGTTACGATATGCATCACCTTTAAATTTGTACGACCAGTTTTCTCAAAACAGTGCGGCTATACACGGCCAGAGTGCGCCCTCATCCGTCCTTTGTGAAGCAGTGTCTTATAACTTCTAGTGCTGGAAAAACTGAGTAGGCACGTCCTACAGGGGCCAAGAAAAATAATAAGTGTCATCTTCTATCGAAGTGTGTTAGCGCTCGGGCAATTAGACGGGTGTTATGTGGTGAAATATAAGTTGCTAAAACAGATATGATAGAGAACGCAACATGACCTATGCGGGCGGGCGCAACAGCAAGGCTGATGTGGCACATATCACGGGCGTTTTCCGCGCCTCCTCTCAAGTTCAAATGAAGGAAGTTGCACTGCCTGCATTTCCTCGTTGTAAGCAAGCAATGTAATTTATTACGTGTAATTTGTCACTCAGGAAAAAATTACCGGGGTTCGTAGTTCATTCGAAAGAGGCAAAAACCCTGTCACCTTCCGTGCCCCTTCACTGAACCATTCCTTGAATGTTTTCCTTGCCCTTCATTGAACACTTACTGGGGTCTTCTTTGCTCTTCTTTTCGTTTTTTTTTCTTCTCAGTCAGTTGTATTGATTCTACGCCCCCTTCTTGAAACTTTCTGCATCTAATGTGGTGATTCGCTCCCTCCGGGAGCGGCCCATCTTCGACTACGCAATGGTGTCAAGAGGTGCATTTTTTATACTGCACGCTGAAACAGCACTTGTTTACAGAGGTAAAGACCAAAACAACAATCATGAAAAAAAGCATGCTTGATCCCTCCGTCACGGGGATCGGTATAACACGGAGGTGAACGGTGTCTTCACAGGGGCAGTTGATTGCTTATCGTATATTGATGTATGAGAGCTTGCGCAATGTCTCTTGGTGTTAGGCAGCTATTGCTCCGCTGAACGTGGATGCACCTACGTTCACGCCTAGTGGCGCATCTCCATCCCGACGACTCACGTCCATGATCATGATTTAACCGTTGTGGTGGCAGAAGTATTTAACATGCGCCTGGACACAGCATATCGTATATCTGCGCAAAGATGGCATTAACAAGAACATAATGTACACTGGTACTCGGTATGCAATTCTTGAAAGCGATGTTAATTGAGGAGAGACAGGCCACGATGTGCGGTCATTAGTAATAGGGTAATCTACGCCTGTGTTCATACACGCAACACCATAGGTCGACAAACTCACTCATGAGTCCACTCACTCAGACTCAGATCGAGCGTGAGTCTGAATCTGAGTCCAGGTAAGTAATGTTTTTGTGAGTTTGAGTTCGAGTGAGTTCGGCTGAGACAAATTTGAATAAGTCTGAGTCCGAATGAGTCCGGTCGAGGAAAATTTTAGTGGGTCTGAGTACGAGTGAGCCCCAAGCACAAAATATTGTCACGGGGTCATGACGGTGACGAAGGCAGTAGGCGGCGTGTCTAAGAAGAAACTCTTTATTCGGCCGAACTTTTGGCCGGGAAAAGGAAAGTCAAACTGCAGCAATACACACTGTACACTGATAGCGGCGTCGGCCGTCGAAAAACTGCTCAAGGCTGGGATGGCTGAGACGCGCAGTCTTTTATACATCACCCATCGAACTTTCCCGTCTTATCACTGGTGGTCACGAAAGCTCTGGAGTAATCTAGACAGTTCGCATCCTGCGCGCAATCTTAACAAAGTGATCTATTACAATCGCGAAGCTTCTCGAACACTGCGGCGTGGTCAGTGTCGAGCGTTCCTAACCGTCCTTGCTGGTCAAACCCGAATACATCAAAACAAAACAAGAAGCGGGCGAGGCATTGCCCCCCTCTGAAAAAGCATCGTCCCGATGCTCGTGACAGGACACAGAAGGGAAAAAAAAACAAGTGCATACACATTTAAACTACAATAATAAAGGGATAGAAAGGCAGTGTCCTAAGGTTCGTTAAGGCGTATAAAACGGCTTAAGGCGCACGATATGGACAACTTCAGGTCGTGCGCGGCGCCGCTGAGTTCGTGATACCGTCCGGGATGACCTCGTAGTCTAGAGTGCCGAGTCGTCGAAGCACCTTGTATGGCCCGAAGTATCGCCGAAGAAGTTTTTCACTATGTCCACGTTGGCGTATCGGCGTCCAGAGCCAAACACTGTCGCCAGGCTGGTATTCCACGAAGCGTCGTCGAAGATTGTAACGGCGGCTGTACGTCGTCTGTCGATTCTGGATGCGTAGGCGGGCGAGTTGTCGGGCTTCTTCGGCGCTCAGAATGCATACAGTCACGTCAAGGTTATCTTCGTCGGTGACGTTGTGTAGCATGGCATCAAACGTCATTGCCGGGTTCCTACCGTATACCAACTTGTATGGCGTCATCTGCGTCCTTTCTCGCACGGCCGTGTTGTATGTGAGTGTCACGTATGGAAGGATGACATCTCACGTCTTGTGTTCGACGTCAACATACATGGCCAGCATGTCGGCGATGGTCTTATTCAGGCGCTCGGTGAGGCCATTGGTCTGTGTGTGGTAGGCGGTGGTCCGGCGGTGGCTGGTCTGGCTGTATCCCAAGATCGCCTGAGTTAAGTCCGCAGCAAAGGCCTTGCCTCTGTCAGTAATGAGGACCTCTGGGGCTCCATGACGCAGCACTATGTTCTCAACGAAGAACTTAGCTACCTCGGCGGCACTGCCTTTGGGCAGGGCCCATATTTCGGCGTAGCGCGTGAGATCGTCGGTGGCTACGACGATCCATTTGTTTCCGCAAGTAGACGTCGGGAACGGCCCTAGTAAATCTATTCCGATTTGGTGGAACGGCCGGCGAGGTGGCTCGATCCGCTGAAGAAGTCCGGCTGGCCTGGTCGGCGGTGTCTTCCGTCGCTGATAGTCTCGGCAAGTCTTTACATAGTGGGTGACGTCGGCAGTGAGGCGAAGCCAGTAGTACTTTTCTTGTATTCTCGCGAGTGTGCGGGAAACACCGAGGTGTCCAGCCGTCGGGTCGTCGTGTAGAGCTTACACAATCTCTGCACGTAATGCTGAAGGTACTACGAGGATATAATTAGCCCGGAGTGGCGAGAAGTTTTCTTTAGGAGAACGCAATTCCGCAAAAAAAAAACGACTCCAGTCCTCACTTGAATACCTTTGGAACAACGGTGGCCTTGGCCTCGAGGTATTTCACAAGACCCTTGAGTTCCAGGTCGGCTTGCTGTTGTTCGGCGATGTCATCAGCACTTAAGGTTCCAAGAAGTAGTCACCATCCTGGTCGTCCTGCGGCGGTGGGTAAACGGGGGCACATGACAGGCAGTCGGCGTCGGAGTGCTTTCGTCCGGACTTGTAAACGACGGTAATGTCGAATTCTTGAAGTCGCAGACTCCACCGTGCGAGGCGACCTGAAGGGTCCTTCAAGTAAGCTTGCCAACACAAGGTGTGGTGGTCGCTCACAACTTTGAAAGGTCTGCCGTAAAGATAGGGGCAAAACTTTGATGTAGCTCAGATGATGGCAAGGTACTCATTTTCTGTTGTGGAATAGTTGGCTTCCGCCTTAGATAGCGACCGGCTAGCATAAATGACAAGCCTTTCTAGTCCGTCTGTCCTCTGCACTAAGACGGCTCCGAGCGCTACGCTGCTTGTGTCTGCGTGGATTTTCGTGTCCGCGGATTCGTCGAAGTGCGCAAGTCTTCGACGCATTTCTTTGTTGCCGTGGCTTTTGGCTTGTCCGGTAGGGATCCAAACTCGGGTTGTAGTTCTAGATGCCTGCGGCTAGCTCGACGATCCGGGATGTTTTTCGGGTCTTCTTGTTGACGACGTGGACTTGGATCACGGTCTTGCGGGGGCGTCCGGAACATGGATGAAGCAGCACCTTCACCAGATGTCACGGGGTCGTGACGGGGACGAATGCACTAGGCGGCGTGTGCAAGAATAAACTGTTTATTCGGCCGAACTTGTGGTCGGGAAACGGAAAGTGAAATTACAGTTGTACACACTGTACACTGATAGCGGCGTCGGCCGCCAAAAAACGCCAGGCCTGCGCGGAAAGCGCAGCCCAGTCACAGCGAAAGCTGGAAGAGCAGCATTTTTAGAGCTCGTTGTAAACTCTCTTGGGGCTACTAATACAAGTACACTAGCAAGGTACCCACTACGCGATAAGTCACAATATTTGTGACGTTGGGAAGCACCTACAACGCCAGTACTCGTGATTCTGCGCAGAAACGAGGTACCAGCTACACATCTGTAAGGCATTATGTGCACTTTGTTGACGTGACGACTGATGAATATGGAGTATTGTGGCTCAGCCCTTTGTAATGGGTTGGAAGCTTTAAACGGCTCACCAGTTACGTTATACGCATTGTGTGATGGCCGGTCACTATTTCGCTCTCTCACCATGCAATATAACATACGTTGACGTGCGAAAGAGAGAGAGCGAGAGAGGGGAAGAACTTTATCGACACCCTGAGAAAATGGATCATGGGCTTATGGGCTTGCGAGGAACAAGTGCACTTGCGAGGAACCCACTACGCTATAACTAATCATAATATCTGTGAAGTAGGGAAGCAGCCACTATGCCATTTTTCGTCATTCAACGGAGAGCCGTGGTACCCACTAAAAACATGTAAGGCATTATGCGCACTTTGTTGATGTTGTGCCTGATGACGATGAAGAACTGTGGCAGAGTCCTTTGTAATGACTTGGCAGCATTCAACAACCTACTCGTTACGCAATTCGCATTGTGTGAGGCCTGGTTACAGAATTCACGCTGTGTGACGCCTGTTTGTTATTTCACTCTTCTGTCACGCTATACTACATACAGTAGTGTGGTTCCTTCCGGACATGAAGCCGGTATAGCGTCTTTTTGCAAGGCAGTTTCAAGCACCGGTATGGCTCTGCAGGTAGAACACTGGGCTCCCACGCAGAGGGCCCAGGGTCGAGCCACGTTCATCCTGGCAATTTTTTCTTATTTCGTTTTTTTTTTATTTCGCGCGATAGTGGTTACGGACACCGTCGGCGCTGGCGGCGGACAACTACGGCGCCAAAAACGGCCGTTGAAATGATCTGATAACAGCTTTCGCTGTAAAACTGCTCATGGCTGGGACGCGCCGTCTTTTATACATCACGCATCAAACTTTCCAGCCTTATCACTTGTGGTCGCTAAGCTCTGGAGTAATATACACAGTTCGCGTCCTGCGCGCAATTATAACAAACTGATCTACTACAGTCGCGAAGCTTCTCGAACACTGCGGCGCGGTCAGCGTCGAGCGTTGCTGACCGCCCTCGCTGGTCAAACCCGAATCCATGAAAACAAAACAAGAAGCGGGCGTGGCAATATATTTCTTGAGTGTGTCTGAGTGAGCTCCACCTTTTAGTGCCGAGCTATGGTCCTATCTACTCATCTTCAGCATTACTATCAGCCTTTTGTCAACTTACGTAATTAGGTAAGTCGTTTAAGAATTCCGCACTTCGGGATGGAGCCACGTTTCCATCATTACTAATATGTGAGGTTGGTGCGGCAAGATTCAGTTTTCTCGTTGACTAAATTTGTTGACAGCGTTCCGAGCATTCCGAGAAAGAACTACAATTGTGTTCTTCCTGCACTGTCAATTCGTGTTATTCTTAGTACGGCCTCTGCGCGCGGACGAAGTCCGAGTGGAACTTACGCTATGCTTTAATTCAATCCTAGCATTTTTTGTCGGACTCCAAGTATGTATCTTTTGGCAAGCTTTTACCTTGTCAAAATGATAAATTTACGTTGTGACACTTTTCTCTATCGCTCGCGGAAGGCTGCCATAATAGAGCTCACAGTGTTCTCACCATTTTCAAGAAATTCTCGGAAATAGAAAAGGATGTGCCTTGATGTTTGGAGCAGCTGGACCGAATTTCAGTTTTTTCGGAAGCAAAAATTCAGATAATGTCGGCTTCGGGCGCCTACCTTCTGGATCCGTTCAAACAATTGAAGTTCAAGGTCCAGTATCGGCTCATATGATGAAAGAAGTGAGCAGAATTTGTCACTGGCTCGTTTTATTTGTTTCGTACAACTTCATTAAACCCCCCGACGACGAAGCCAAGGAAAGTCTGTGAACGCCTTTGACTATTGTACACTGCTGCCGCCTCGTGCGTGTCAGCGCATTTATTGATCATTTCCTTCTTTCTTTCACTCCTGTGTCTCTCTCATAGTTTTCAATTTCCCTTTCATCCCGTCCACTTTATTGGATATTTCTGTGCATGAGAACCTGGGAGTGTTAGCCAGCGCCGCTCATAGCCATGACGGCGAGTGTGGAACATTCTTTTTTTTTTTGGCCAGTCGGCGTCACGTGGCGCGTGACCTTTTTACCAGCTAGCAGCTGACTAGTAACCCCCCGCATACTACCTAAGGGCATCAAGTTTGTCGGAACGAGACCGTAGCTATGAATGAAGTGAGGAGATGGATCATGAGCTCGTCTTCTGTGATATGCACAACCTATTGAAACCAACGCATGATAAGCCAAGGAAGGTACAGGTGCTTTATTTGCAGTCTTGACTACGAATGGCTATGAATGTGCTTGTGCCTCGAAGACAACTGAGGCGTCAGGCGTCGTCTGCCCGATTCGTCGGAGGTGATGGAAATTGGTCCGTCGTCTATTACAGGAGTGGAGGCTGCGTGGACAGATTTCACGGTATACACGGGTTGGTGGTGTCGTATTTGGGCGGCGCGGCGCATCGCCAGCGTAAACAGAGCCTCATCCAACGGCGATAGCACAAAGACACAGGGATGGAACGTCTGTGCTGCGCTAATTACACCCGGATCGCAAAAAACTTTCTGACACTGCACAACAATGCCAGAGTATGAAGTGCTTCGTTAGAATTATTCTATCTGAGGAAAAGATCGTCCTAAAAGAGGACCTGATTGAAATGAAATGAATGAAAGCTGCCCAATAAAAATTTGACAGGGCACGAGTTTACTCGTACATACCTAGGAGATTTCACCTTATACGAAACCACACAATCAATCTTCGGTGCATTCGTAACAGAGCTGATGATTAGTCAGTGCCACTTATTTATTTTCCTATTTTTTGTACTGAGGGGAACTTTGAGTACAGCACTATCTCTATACAACTTATCTTACAAAACAGGTAAAACTACATTGACTGTAGTCACACAAGCATATGACGCACTTGGTTGTCTGTGCGCGAAATTTGCTGTATTAAACTGTATTAGTTTTCTGGCTGACCACCCGACATTTAGCTGTAGTTAGAGCACAGATATATATCTGCTTATTTTATACGTGATGAAAAACACAGCTCTTTTTGAATGTTTGGTAGATCTGTCTCAATAATAAATTCAAACGTTTACATTTTACGTTTCTTATGCCTCGACCTCAGTGAGAGCTTTGAGCGTAGCCTCGTAGGTGAGAGCAAAACATCTTCCACTACGGCGCTTTTCATGAAGGCTCTAGGTCGTTCAGTGTCTCATAACGCTGGACAACGTAGAATTTCTCTACAAAGTAGGTTTAGAGGTTTATACAGTATGACTTAAAGTCGGGCACGATAGATAATGTTTATAAAGAAAAGCGAGAAACGTGTGCGGTAAGTCATAGCGGAACTTGACACTAGGTCTACGTTTTTTGTCATTGCTTGTCGCGTGCTGTGTATATGAAGCGAGTGCAACTGTATCGCCGCATGTGCACTTGCACAAGCTTAGTAAAATGAACTCGTACTGTTCCAGGGCGGAGCAATCCTGACAATGTGGCTGTTAAATTTTGCGTGAGGCTCGCTTTTTTTTTGTGCAGAATGTTCACGTTTGCCTTCGGGAATTGTCTACTTAGGAAGTTAAGATATGTCAAGAATAGACGATAAAAAGAACTTCTTTCGCTGATGCCAAACCTAGCTGATGAAAGTTTACCACATATATTTATTGTGATGTATCGGAAGTGATACAGTATCAAAAAATGTGCAAGAAGGAGCGTCGATGGCAAACGAGAGCGCCAAGATATATTCCTGCCTGTCCTATTTGGCACTCTTGACGCGCTGTTTGAACACGACGACACACGAAAAACAACAGGTAGTACACACACGAGGTTTTCGTGTGTCTTCGTGTTCAAACAGCGCGTCGCAAGTGTCAAACATGTACAACCAACTAGCCCCTACCATGGCCCTTCTTTCTGCCTGTCCTAGTGTTGCCGTTGTTCCGCTGGTGTTTTTTTAAAGAAGTACTTTACACAAAACTTCGCGGCCGAGGTAGCCTGCGGGATCGATTCCCGTGAACATGCTTATATCATTTACCAAATTCTCAACAGTCAATATATCTTGGAAGGTAATGTATGTGAATTTTGGAGTTGGCCTGTGCAATTCAGCGCTGCACTCCGCACCTCTCGACATTGACATCATCTCAGGTGACCTGAAGTTTACCCCGAACTGTCACAACGTCACCACTGCCGTCGAGCTCCGCGCTGCCGCAACTAGCAGTGATGACGTCATTGTCATCATTGCCCTTTTGCCGCGCTTGTGCCTGCTGACTACTGTTCGGATGCTACTGGCGAGTCTGCGCTCGGGCCGAACGTTTGGAAGGCCTCAACGAAGTCGTTGCCACCAGACAACGATGAAAACGACGACGATCACGGCAACGACATAGCGCCGCACATGCGGCAGGCGAATGAACGCGAGCAGACCATTCAGGAAGCACGGAAGTCCGTCACAGTTCTGGCTGCACACGCTGGATGGCGATAGTTGCACCTGGCGGCTTCTCTGTCTCGGAGCTCTCTCAAACAGCAACTAAAGCTGGTCGGTAATAAACAGACTATAATCAATTTTATGTCGTGCGCTGCAGCAAGCGACGTGCCGTGCTATGACTAGAAGGCCGCCATACCTTATTTCGGCAAAAAAAAACTCCAGACCAAGAATTTTGTGTCAGTACCCTTTAAGAATCATGACAGCAAACGGACGTTTGCGTGGGCATTCCGTTTTTGGCAACGCAGAACAGAACTAATGCTTGTTTCACGGCTTCGAGCCCACCACGGATGGGGCAAGCTGCAGGACTACGACAATGTAGGTCGCCAGGGCGCTTGTTGTCGTCACAAAGGCGGCACGATTGAGTTCGTAAAACTTCCAGGCTGTCAGTGAGACGCCGTTGGTCTGCATCACGGACATCAGCAGAAGAGCCTGTTCCAAGAACTCCTCGTCCTCGTGTGTAAGATCAGTGCGGTACACAGCTGCCATGCTGTTCACCTCAGACAGGGAGTTGCAGTGCGACCTGGATACTGCGGCTGTCGACAAGGAGATCTCCATGAAGCAGATCATTATGTAAGCCATGTCGAGCACTATCTGGCTTGTAACAAGCACGTCCTCCTGCAGATCGATCTGCATGAGATGTGTCACCTACCAAAATGAGAGCGAAAAAAGAGAAGGAAATACATTATAAAACCTGCTGGCTACCCGTCTGGGTTAAGCGAAACTATAGATTACATTCTTATACCGGATGTCGATGAAAGTTGTAGAACAAAATCAATGGGAAAAAGGCACAGATAACACGATGCAGCATGCGATCACTCTGTTCATACGGAAGTCTGCATGACGTCAGGAAGTCCTAGACTTCCTGGCCAGGAAGTCCAGGTCTTTAAAGGGCCCCTCACCAGGCCACATAGCAAATTTTACTTAGACGCTGGAAGTTGTTGTGTGCCGATTGAAGAGCAGTATGCCGCAAGAATTTTTCAAATCGGTTCACTACGAGCTGAGAAAAAACAATAATTTGTAGCGCCGCGAAACCATGATGCGAGAAGGCGAGTTTCAAACCCTTGCCACTCGCCCCGTGTAGCCTTAGCAAGCCAAATCCCTTCCCTGCCCTCTTCACTTCACACATGCGCCTGAACACATCATGCGCATGCATGGTCACGTGCGCATGACGTGCCCGAGCCAGCCCGAGCAGGCGAGCGGCGTTGCACGGCCGCGACCTTTTTTTTTTTTATGTAGCGGCCATCGGTAGAGTGACCTAGAATAGGGGGAGTGTCCAAAGCGCCGGCTCCCGCGTGGCCCTTTTGCCGTGAACTCCCGCGCCGTGCCGCTGCTGCGCCGGACCCGTGGGCTTTCCGCGCTCGGGAAGCGCGCGGAAAGCGAGGGGCGTCTGCTACGCGCTGTAGTTTTCTGCGCCGTGTTTCCACACAGGGTACTTGAAGTGCACTTAACTTTTATGATGCGGTGCGGAATGGAGCTTATCCATCTTTAAGCGTTGTGTTAATGATGGGGCAACAACAGAATGCAAAAAATCATGTGTCAAGTGGCATCAGCGTAGCCTAGTTGCAGTTACAGAGTTCGATAACGTTGGTGCGTGTGTAAAAACGCGCCAAACGGACCACGCACAAGCAAAGAACGAAAAAAAAACCCTATTCGCACGATTAATCGGGCAATAGCATCACGCATGCACGAATTAAGAGTAATAAAAAAAGTAAATTGCACGCGCAGTCAGCTGAAATACTTGCGCGCAGTGACCGCTTCACACTAGGAGCTTTTTACTCATGGTCGCCACTGGTTTGCCAGCCATATGCACGCCGCTTTATTCGACAATTAATTAGCCTCCACTGGCACTTTATTATGGACAGAGCACACCGGGAAGACGCAAGGGAAACAAAAAAAAGAAAAAAAAGGAGTAGAGACGGCCATACGACTGCAATGCTGTTGTCTTATTTTTGCTTCTGAGGTATCGTACAACAAGGCTCACCGTGCGCAAACATTTAAAAGAAAAGCAATGCCAGGTAAACTAACCTTATTCCACCAAGTTTTTGCATAAAAGGTGTAATATAGAAAATCCTTTACAAATATCCAGATATCATGAAACAAAGTTACAAATGCCCCCATTCTTGCTGTACAAGCTGCCGAAACGAAAATACGGTAAGAAATTGACAAATAGAAGCGTAATATCTCAATCACTTCAGAACATTGTTCAAATGCAGAGATACCTTTTGTACCTAGCCGCATGTTGCAATGGATCGCTGAACATCAGTATGAAGCCTTCGCGCGAGATGCGTGCATTGCTTCAAGCCGTCACGATACGAAATGAAAACAGTTTCAAACAACTCATTCTCAACTTCAGATGTTATCACGGTTCTTGGAGGTTAGCCTTCGCCCGGTTCAGAGACTACAAAAAGATGTGGGCGAGTAGTTACATAAAATACAACTGTTTCCGCGGCAGTTGAGTGCGCGCCAAAAGGGCACCCGACCGCAATTTCCCGCTTTTTCCTGATGACCTCAATATAGCGTCCACCACAATTTCGTGCTGAAGCTCCGGAGTACTTAAATAGCGAGTCTGCTTATCTCTTGAATAAATATAAAGAGGTGACCAAACGGGTAAAGCAAGCCTCTTTTGTCCCGCAGACGCGTGCAATCAGCTGCTCTGAACCGAGAATCACGTTTGTTTTCAGGCGATCGCTCGTAACGTGAAGTGAGGCTCGTAACGTGAAGTGAGGATGTTGCACTGTTATCGTTTCATTTTCTTTGGTTTGTCTTTTCTTAAGGCTAAAGCCTCAGATGTCTCATCAAACACGAAAATTGACCGTCGGCGTCCCGCGTAGTCAACACGAGTGATGCACAAAATCAGCAGCCTTGTAAAACAAATCGAATGCACGAAATAAAAGATAGGATATGAAGGGTGCAAACGCGTTACCATGCATGAGCTAGTTAATACGTGAATATGTGCTACGTTCTCCTGGTTATCTCCAGTTTATTCTCTCCTGCAGCAAGTTTACGTTCGTCATTCCACACGAAAGTAAGTTAAGCGCCTTTTCTCACGATGAAGTGCGCGCAGGATGCGTTCCTCAAACAGCCACGAAAGTGTGGACCAATGCGGTGACAAACCATCCTATATACAAAATCCCCGTTTCACACCACACAAACTAATAAACGCGTTCTCTGTGTGATTAGTCGCTGCAGTATTATGTTGCAGTGACGCAGAATTAAATATTGCCAAAATTTCCGCAACTTTAGCTAATAGCGGCCAAAATATCACGCGCGTAGCAGACGCTCGCCGCTTTGACGCGGCTTGCGCCGCGGAGAAAGCCCACGGGTCCGGCATGGTAGCGCCGCGGCGCGGGAGTTCACCGCAAAAGGCCCTCGCTCCTCCCATGTATTCGCGCGGCGCTTTGGACACTCCCCCTATTCTAGGTCACTCTAGCCATGGGCGTTTTGTCGGCGTTCTCTGTGGTGTACTGCCTGTTTCTGCGGGACGGGCATGAAAGTCGAGACATTTGTACGAGCACGAGAGCGGCGGTATCGTGCGCCAGTGCCGCATTAACATTTACTTGGACGCGGTAGAATAAATGAGTATAATGAGTGCTCAAACGCGCCTGAATAATACTTTCGTTTCCAGGGCTGGCGTCTGCTCGATGCGCTAACCGCGGGGACATGAACGCATGGGAAAGGGAGGCACATTAGCCCCGCATCTCGCTGCAATTCACGAAAAAAAAAATGAAAAAGACGCACACATTCTCTTTGTGTGTCTCATTATTTCTCTCAAGTTTTATTAATCTATTCAAGCAACAAATTACACAAACTACACATGTCGTGTCAAATCATTATCGCAGTGTCACGTGCTACTGTTGGCGACATCAGAGCACAGTCGTCTACGTAGAGGAGCGACGTCACAGCACTACCATCTACGTAGGGCCATTCTCTCATGTACGTGATCCCCTCATTCTCTAAAGCGCGCGCCCGAGAGAGGAAGGGCAAGCAGCGTTAACCTTGAAATTTGACCCATTTCCGCGGCGCGTAGCGTTGCAAATTTTGGCAGACGTGATCGTAAACGCCCAGTGTATGCATTGCGCTCATTAGCTCAAAATAGACAAACCTGGTGAGGGGCCCTTTAAAGAGACTTGGAAGCACTGTTTAAGATGAAAACCTTAGATCTGTTCTAATCAAGGTCGATTTGTGAGGTGCAGAGTATATGGCGAGAGCGGGCGTGCTGCGCATTCAGTTCGTCTTTGCGGTATTCGCGTGGCAAAAAAGAGCCAGTGGCTTTAGCATTATATAGAGTTCTCGGTAATGTGGCACCACGGAATGACTTTCGCCTTGGGCGCGTCGTAGGAGAAGACATATGTAACCATGTAAGTTTTTTTAATGGCATCTGTTTTATTTATCGCAGCCGAAAGCTTACCGGTCAGAGTATGTAATCATGGAATTGTAGCTCGGAAAACGCCGTGTAACATTTTGAAAATAAATTTTTCCATCTGTAGCGCTGGTGAAGCCGTACACATCACACACGCCACAAGAAGTTGTAGGTGAGGGCGATAGCGATGATACGGCATCAAACAAGTGCGGTTCTATTAATGAAGTGGCGGCGCGTGTTGGGTGCGGCAAGCTGCGCATGTGCGCATGCCGCCAGCAAGCGCCGCTGCTGGACACTGGTTTCGGTTCCCCTACTTACCGCGAAAGCAGCGCCGCCTCTCAACGTCACCTTACATTATAATAAGCGTGTAATAAAGCGGGGTATTACACGCTTATTATAATGTATTCACACTAAAATATAAGAGAGAATTATGCATTTGCCTAAACAACAGCAGATTACATACAGCAATCATTACGACTCAAGCGCTCAGTATTAAGGCTGAGCGACGTACCTGTTTTCGGTAAAAGTCCCTGTTTCGTCTTGGGTAACGTTCCTGTAAAATATAAAGTAGCGCCAACTGCGTCCCTTCTCATCTGCCTCCTCTCCTAGCAGCTGCAGCAGCGCCTCTAGGAAATACACCGAGAAATTACAGATTTTTCTCGCTGTTGTGAAAACACCTTGTTTCTGTTGTTGTACCTGTTTTGCAACCTCTGGCACAGCAGGTCGGCATACCAAAACATGCAAAACCATCGTGCCTGTTGCACGGAGGTGACGGAGGCCTGGCCGACCACCCGACCTTGACCGCTGGATTAGTGGACCTCACCACCACTCATTACTGGACTTCATAGACGAATCAATTCGTATGTGTATTTTTGAATCAATTGTTAATATGCCTAAGGGCAGACTTTCGAAAACAAAAAAGCCATCGTGCACACAGACTCGTGCGCGGTGGAGCGCAAAACGTACGCGATCAAGTACACCACTCAGAAGCGGACAAAAAAGATGGCCCTTGCACGCCCTTTTAAGAAGCTAGCGCGCCTCGCTTGAAAACTAGCGATTTCTTAGCGCCGCCGAGTTTGCAGTGGCGCTGCCGTAAGGAGCGAGCACTTTGTACTCACGAATTACACACCGTACATTTTTACACTATCGCACACTACAAAAATACGCACACTCCTGCTGCATACATTGCATTGTCGTATCGATTGTTATTCTTTCGTATTCTTTATTTCGCGAACCTTTCCTACAGCCCCGCTTAGAACCGCAACGCCCTCGTGCGCTCTAGCAGAAGAATTCCACAATCCCCTCTTTCCGGCCAAGAGCCATGTTCGGTGAGATTGGCACCTCAACGAACATCATTTACACTACACAAAGGGCACGAGACAGGAGCTGCATGTAGACTGACACGAATGGTGCTACTTTAGTTATTTTTTCAGGGACATTAGTTTTGGGGACTTTTAAACGCAATTAAACTGTAAAAATCGCATTTACGGTTGAAAACGTCACACCATCCAAGCTACTCATTAAAAGCAAAGATTCTTTATTTACTTTAGGAAAATGACAAAAAAAACATGGTTGATCCCTCCGTCATATGAATCGGAATAACGCGAAAGTAAAACGTGCCCTCATAGAAGTAAGTGAATATTTACTGTACACTGATATAAGAGAGTCTGCACAGTGTATAATGATGTCTGGCAGCTATACCACCGTTTAACGTGGATGCACCCACTTTGATGCTTGGTGGTACATCACCAAGCCGACGACTAACGTCCATGTTCGATGATTAAACAAACTCTTGAGGTAGCTGTTGTAGTTAACGGTGAAAGAGTAATCGGAGAACGAGGTGTGATAGACAGAAGAGCTTCGCATATTGGCCGCAGAACTTGGTCGCCATCCCGCGGCATGTTAAAATGTGATTGAACACCAAGGCCGGACTAGGGGAAACGCAAAGCGCGTCGTGCCGACCCGGTAGCCCGGCCGCGATTTTTCTCGGGGCGAGTGCGTGAGCGGGGAACGCGATGTTACAGCCAGGTGAGGCAGGTGCGCGTCGCAGAGCTATTGTTTGGTTTGGATTATCGTGATGCCATGAACGAGGCCGACGCTTTTACGACGCTTGGGCTGAGGTCGCCACCTCTCGGTGTGTTAGGGAATTGACAAAATTGAACTTCTATTGAAAACGTGCCGAATGGGACGGACGTGTAACGCGTTGCAGGTGCTAATCGCCGAGGCCACAGTAATGACGAATTACTATACCGCTCCCAGAGGGCAATACCACCCCGCCGACCGGGAAAGTGGTGGATATAAAAGGCGCGTTCGTAAAGCTTCTAGAGTCTGTGACCGTGGCGCAGTTCATAGCGCAGCCGGCATCTGTCGATGCGGACCGAGAAGTCGTGGGTTCGATGCCGGTTGACGGAACTTCTTTTCTTTGTCATCTGATCATGTACATTTTTTCTACGTCATTTCCGTGACGGAGAGACGTCACTGAAGTGTTGGTGGACCCCGGCAGAAAACACTTTCGTGTTAAAAAAGAAAACGACTTCGATACTTCATGAGGCGGCAGTATCGAACCGCAGGGTGCGCTGGGAGGAGGCTCTGCTCAGCTCCGCAATAGAACAACTTTGGGCCGTCCAGCGAGCCGAGGAAGCCGCCCGAGCCCAAGGGCTCGCGGCCGATGCCTATGCCGGCGTTGAAGCCCACCCCGAATAAGCTTCGCTGGACTTTATAAATAAAGTAGGGGTGTGCGAATATCAAATTTTTCGAATACGAATCGAATACGAATATCCACCTTCGAATATCGAATCGAATATCGAATATCAAAGGAAAAATGCCTCCACAGTAACAATATTTTATTTAACATGTGGCTATTTGAAAAAAAAAAAAACATTAACAGCTGACTGGCAACATAACATACACTGCTATCTCCAGAACACAATGTCAAGGCTAGCACAATGAACTTCACAACACAAGCAAATATCACGGCACAATGAAAGTAATGACTAGATGTTATCATGAAGAAATATGAGTTGCTCCACATGATCAGGCAGCAGGCGCTCCCTTCTAAGAGAGACAACCCCCCCCCCCCCCTGCCACTGAAAAGGCACGCTCGCCTGGAACAGAAGTGGATAGGGAGGTACATGGGGCAAAGCTTTGCTAGACTGGGGTATCTGAAGGTGCCTACAGTCCGCCATCAGTCACATGGGTCACTCTTTCTTCAGAAGTGGTCCCACATAGTGAACGAGTGGGAGTGCGGCACGTTACGGCCGCATAATATTGAAAATGTATGGTTACATGATCGCCAACAGCGCTGCACGTCGGAGATGCACCAGCAATAAATCATACGTATTGGGGCGCTCGTCGCAGGCCGATATCGTGCCTCCGTGTACTTACGATCTTTATCGCTCCTCTCGGCAACGTTTTTAGCTATACGAACGCAGCAGAAATGTGGAAGACGACTTATTTTAGGCATGATAATCGAATCGCATATACGAATTTTTTGATTATTCGAAGTTACCGAATATTCGGAACTTTTCGAATACACGATTTTCGGATCGAATACGAATATTTCGAATGTAATATTCGACGAATATTCGAAACTTTCAAATATTCGCACACCCCTAAAATAAAGTTATTTCTTCTTCTTTCGCGTCCCACTCGAGAAAGCAGCGTTAGTGTAGACTTCTTTTCTTTTTTTTTTCTTCTTCATGTGGGGGGGGGGGGGGGGGTAACGCTTGTTGTGAATGACGTGCCGAAGTAAATTGAAATAAACGCTCGGCAGCGCACCTCGATATCGGTTCATGTTGCCGGGTGTCGCCTGGATTTGCCAGGATTCCACAAAAAGCCGCTCATGATTATTGGCCTCTAAGTCGACGACGCGGAAGTTTTCAACGACGAAGGAAAGCTAATAATAATATCTGAGGTTTAACGTCCCAAAACCACGATATGATTATGAGAGACGCCGTAGTGGAGGGCTCCGAAAATTTCGACCACCTAGGGTATTTTAACGTACACCGAAATCTAAGTACACGGGCCCCAAACATTTTCGCCTCCGTCGCAAATGCAGCCGCCGCGGCCGGGATTCGATGCCGTGACCAGCGGGTGAGCAGTCGAGCGCCATAACCACTAGACCGCTGTGGCGGGGCGAGGAAGAATAAGTGTAGAGCATTTGTCCGTGGCGCCTGAACAAAAATGATTACAATCATGAACCGGCACGCTCTCTCTTTATCCTCTTCTTCCTCTCCTGGTTCGCTGCCCGAACACGTGCGCCGATTTCAAAGGCGTGGCCTGCAATAACCCTCATGGGTGAGAGAACGAGTACACAGAGAGAGAGAAAAAAACAATGAAAGAAAGAAAGAGAGAAGGACAGAAAGAGAGAAATTCTTCGCGACAAAAATTTCTTCACGAGGTCAGATTTGAACGCGCCTATTACCGATCCTAAGGCGAGCATCATAACCACTCGACTATCCAGGCACGTTAGCGTAGCGTAACGTCGCCTTGCTCAGATAATATACCAAGGGGATGGGAAGATCAAGTGAGTGTGAGGAGGAGGGAAAGAGTAAAGCATAGCACACAAAGAATGAGAAAGGGAGACATAGAGAGAAAGAAAGGGGAGGAAGACGGAAAAAGAGAGCCAGCAAGTAAGATAATCAAGTATCACTGAACGGCGCTAGCACAAAGACGTGACAAGTAGGTTACACTTATGGTTGCATTTTGTAACGTATGTTTTCATTTTGGTAAAGTAAAACAAGTTAACTTTTTATGAGTATCTTGGTTGGTTTCACTTTTTCAATCATGAGTTCCCTCGCAACTAGACAGAACTCTGTCAAATGTCCACCTTTAAATCGTATTTACATCGCTAAAAGGAACTTTCTGTCCCTTTGCTTTCTGCCTATATATTTCTCTCTTTCTTTCTATGCCATGCTTTACTCTTTCCCCTCCTCCTCACTTTCACTTCCCCTTCCGACCCCCTCGGTTTACTATATTATACAAGACTGTGTTATGCTCTGCTAGCATGCCTCAATAGCCAAGTGCTTACGATGCTTACGATGTTCGGATCGTGGCTAGGCGGGTTCACATCCGGCCTCGTCAAGAAATTTTTTTCGCCAAGTATTTGCTTGTTCACTTTCTATAATTCTATCTCTCTTTTGTCTCTCTCTCTCTCTCTGTACTGGTTCTCTCACCCATAAGGGTTATTCTAGGCCACGCCGGTCAAATCGGCGCACGCGTTCTGGGAGCGAAGCAGAAGAGGATGAAGAGAGCGCGCGCCGGTTCATGATGATATTCATTTCTGTTCACCCATCACAAACAAATCCTCGGCTTGAACAGCTCAGCCGTTAAAAAGATGTAGCAACACATTCTGGCTGGAAGTAAATCCGTTTAAGGCTAATGCTGAGTGACATTCTGGCCAGCGTATCATGACTACCTGCCCCTACAAGGAGCCAACTTACAGTGGCTGTCATTTATTTGCGTTATTTTCTTAGAACATTGTAATTAGGGAGGGTATCACAGAGATATCTGCCTGTCTCTTCGCAGCGATAGTTGAATTCAGGACTGCGAGCCCTTCGAAATAGAGTGATCAGGCGTTTGCAAACTTGAAGCGGAGCCATGGGCGAGTAGGATGGTCCGTTTTATGTCCCCTGTGAAGGTGACCTTGACGAAAAGTTGATTTAAGCGGCGTGACAGAAATCAAGCAAAATTTATCACGTGATCTCGCGTTCAGTTTGTTGTTGCGGCCTTCGCGTGACTAAAAAAGCCGGCAGATCCCACGCATTGTGGGAATCCATGTAATGCGAAGCAGCCAGCAAAGACCTGCATACATTGTCTTGTATGTCATTGAGGAAAATGCATTTCATGGTTTTCATGTTCACTCCTATTATTTATGTTCGTCACACAGTAACGTCGCGCAATACCAACTTCGGGGTATATCAAGCTAGCGAAACGGCCGCCAGCGCCCCATGAGCGTGGCACGTAAGTCATGCTGTAGATGACTTGCGTGTCATGATTTTCATGTTAACTCGTGTTTTTATGTTCGTCACACGGGCACGTCACGCAATACCAATTCCGGGGTAGATCAAGCTAGCGAAACGGCCGCCAGCGCCCCATGAGCGTGGCACTTAAGTCATGCTGTACATGACTTGCGTGTCATGATTTTCATGTTAACTCGTGTTTTTATGTTCGTCACACGGGCACGTCGCGCAATACCAATTCCGGGGTAGATCAAGCTAGCGAAACGGCCGCCAGCGCCCCATGAGCGTGGCACGTAAGTCATGCTGTACATGACTTGCGTGTCATGATTTTCATGTTAACTCGTGTTTTTATGTTCGTCACACGGGCACGTCGCGCAATACCAATTCCGGGGTAGATCAAGCTAGCGAAACGGCCGCCAGCGCCCCATGAGCGTGGCACTTAAGTCATGCTGTACATGACTTGCGTGTCATGATTTTCATGTTAACTCGGGTTTTTATGTTCGTCACGCAGTCACGTCACAAGATACCCATTTTGGTGTATATCAAGCTAGCGAAACGTTTGCCAGCGCACCATGAGCGCGGCATGTAAATCATGCTGTACATGACATGTGTGTCACGATTTTCATGTTATGACTTGAGATTTATGTTCGTCATACAGTCATGTTACGCCATGCCAATTTTGGTGTATATTCGATAAACCAAGCGACCAGGAGAGCACAAAGTCGTAGGCGGCTAGATAGATAGATAGATAGATAGATAGATAGATAGATAGATAGATAGATAGATAGATAGATAGATAGATAGATAGATAGATAGATAGATAGATAGATAGATAGATAGATAGATAGATACGCTCAAAGTCGTAGAAGTTCGCTAAGAAATGCTTCGCATTTAAAAGAATGTTGAAAAGGAACGTTCTCGTGCTCGGCCTACTGAGAGCTGTCTAGTAACGTGGAAAGAGCGCATGGAAGTCTCCATGCCTGGTGGATTGCGTGGCAGGCTGAAGAAGTACGCAGCGCCAGAGTAGGCTCGACACGCAAGAATTGGTGCACGACGAGCCATATGCCTCATCGGATGGTGACAGTACGTTCATAGGCTTTCGCTTTCGAGTACTCTTGGGCATAGTGTAAGACACTCTCGGAATTTTCCAGCGCACGATTGGAAGCTGCCTGGGCGACTACAAAATATTAGCCTTGTCATAGCCATTAAATAGCATTAAACTTATCTTTATTGCGCAGAATAAACATTGAAAGAAATTGTAAGTTGTATAAATCGAAAATAACGACAACTTCACACTGTGCACTTAGTCGCAGACCGTTGAATTACCCGCTTTACGCCTACTGAAGAGCTTTGCTTGAACAGATTCGAGAATGCGGTATGTAATTACGCAAATTCTCCGTCAGCCGGCAAAAACGACTCAAGCGCTCACCTCACCGCAGTTGCCGAGAATTATCATGGCATGCCACAGGAAAGCTAAAGGTGAGAATATGTCGTCCATGTCTTGTACTATGAGACAAAGGCTGGCATGTTGAAACCTGCAATAAAGAATAGCATGCACGCAAAGATAACAGTTCATGCAGATGACCACTCAAGGCTGTTTGCGGCAACCCTGCCATTTGGAGCTCTGTGAAACGAAACAAACCGTGGTACGCTTTACTTCTATGTAGTAAGGTTGTTTGAAATAGATCTTGGATGTCAGAATTATGAAACATGACCACAGGCAAAGTTTGACAGGGGATATCGCATGTACATCGGCAATCATGACCTCTGAATGTGTGTAATAGTACCTGAATTAAAAAAAATTCGGAAATGAAAAATAGATGTTACTGGAAGATCTTGATAGACTGAGCCACAGCCACCAATTTTGTATTGTAGTCTGTGCGTTTTGTCAGTTTCTTTCCATAAGATAGATTTCAGCCACAGCCACTGATTTCGTATTTAATCTTGTATGTTTTCTGCCTATTTCGTATCATTACTCCCCATTCCTTTGACAGCTTCTAGGGGATGCAGCAAACTTAATCTAACCTTAACGTTATTCAGAACGGTACATTCAACACACCAGAAAAAAATGTCAGAAATCTCGGAGGCAGTGCAGTCCCAGGTGACGTACAGACACCATCATATACTTCCGATACTGGAGGCGACGCTGCTCAGCGCAGGAACGGGCGCCTAAGAGCTGCACTTTAAAAACATGGCTGATCTCTCTGCCTAGTGGCACATCTCCATCGCGACGACTAACGCCCATAATCATGATTTAACCGTTGTGGTAGCTGAAGTTGTTAACATGTACCTGGACACAGCATTTCGTGAATCCCGCGCAAATATGTCACAAAGACGGACATATTGAACACTGGCACTTGATGCGCACTTCTTCAAAACGTCGTTAATCGAGGAGAGACACGGCGCGATATGCGCTACCGAGTAATATGGTCACCTACGCCTGTGCTCATGCATACACTATACCACACTGCGCTTCAGCAACGCGGGAGACAGATTCGTTGCTTGAGCCGCTTTGCTTGAGCCACGTTCCACTGGCCTTTGTCTCGCTCCACGAAGACACAGCATTCGTAAGTCGACATGATTGCCTTTCTGCGGCGCCTACTGCAGAAGTTTTATTTTTGGGAGCTGTCACACTCGATGCAGTGGGCGGCTGAGGAACGCCGTCGGTGCATATGAAACCTGCACTACTCCGACAACGAGCCGTCACACGCTAACACGAAGCAAAATGCAAAGAACGTAACTGCGTCTAGGGCGACTCCTGGACGCTAGCACGGCCAGCACTCATCACTGCCGTCGATACGCTCTAACTGCGTCGTCGCCAAATCGCTCTCTCTCGGCGCTCGTTAGTGTCATGACGCAGTACTTCATTTCACTGCTCACAGACGGCGGCACCATACCACACCGCCCCGCCTAGCACCGCAAACAGACAGCGCCGTGCGAGAGAGAGTATGTGAGAGACATAAGGCGCTTTTGTGACTCGCGTGCCTGTACATCGGTGGCATAGTCGGTAGAGTGCCAGGCGCCTATCGTCGCGGACCGAATGTCGTGGGTTCGATTCCCGGCGGCGGAACTTTTTCCTCTAGTTATTTTCTTTGTCATCGATTAGTGTGAATTTCACCAACGTTATATCCGTGACGGAAATACGTAAATGAAATTTTGGTGGACCCCATTATGAAACGCTTTCATGTTAAATACATGTTGTCG
Source organism: Rhipicephalus sanguineus (assembly GCF_013339695.2). Lineage (NCBI taxonomy): Eukaryota > Metazoa > Arthropoda > Arachnida > Ixodida > Ixodidae > Rhipicephalus > Rhipicephalus sanguineus. Next base: position 164,437,421 of record NC_051179.1, read on the forward strand.
CATTTCTCAAAATTAATACTTCCAGGGCTGCCGTTACAGCAGCAGACCTTAGTACTTTGATTACGACACACAAGCAGTCTTTCTAATACCTTAAAATTCGGAGCTGCTCGGCATTTAGACGTGTGGATGGTGAATGACAAAAGTTTTTAAAGTGTTCATCGAAGGCGTAGAAGTTGTCAGCCAAAACCAAGGCCAGCCCATCGTAGAGGCTAATGATATGCGTGGTAATTCCGGATACCATGATCCTGAAAAGAACAAAAGTAGTTCTGCTAAAAACACACAGTTTTCTCGAAGGCAATTGTTGCCTACATTTATATGCAAATAGTTAATAGAGAACCTAGCTGTCAAATGTCTGGCTTTTTAAGTAAACTCTCAGTTGCAGAATTGTTGGTGTAATATTTCAGAATAACGGACTTTTAGAAAATCCCTGGTTGTTCTCCTTTGCATTGCACGCAAACATTTTAAGCGCAACGAATTTCGAAATCGATAGCGAATAATTCAGTTGAACGAACTCAGTCAGTGGGCCCGGTATAATTTTTGAACTCTATTCAATGAAATGTGACGCCCTACAATAGGACTGATAGGCGGGCGAGTTGGAACTTATCCATCTTTGCGCAGCGCACAAAATTGACAAGGCACAAAAGAGAAGAGGACGGGACAAGCGCTGATGTTCAACTGAGTTTGTTTGAAAAAAAAAAGCAAATATGTATACAGAAACACACGTGCCACGCAGGATTACACACGTTCAATGAAATGGATTTCTTGTTCGGATAATGAGACTCATGGCTGACTAATACAATCACTATCGCACTTTGCCATGTGGTACGCCTCTGAAATCTCACGTGTACTGTTTCCCACTTCTCACTGTTTTTCACTTTTTACGCTCTGCAACGCGGGCACAGGCAAATTCAAATCCTGTAACTCTAGCCGATGCCGTAGGGTGCCTTGGAGAGTTATGAGGCTTTGTGTCTCCGCAACAAGTTGTGCCAGAGGCAGCACACGATGACATACACTCTCTCGACAGCCTTTCTCAACTCCTGCGCTTTCAAAGCACCAGTGGAAATGAAATTGGTGTCTTTTTTTCTCCAAAATGAGATACGAAACAACTAAACTGTTAGGCACTTTGCATATATTGTGTACATTACTCTACAAATTGTATTTCACGCTCTTAACTCGATGTCTGCTGTGCCCTATGCTACTATACATTCGTAGTGAATGTTCAGTTTGGCTAACTTTCAGTTAAGCGAAATATTTTCTTGGGCCCCACAAAGTGCACTCGAGTGAGAGTTCACTGTAGTTTGCAATTCCATTAATAATTATTTTTTGGTGTTTAACGTCCCAAAACTACGATATCATTATGAGCGGTAGTGGAGGGCTCCTTAAAATTTCGACCACTTGGGGTCCTTTAACGTGCACCTAATCTAAGTACACGGGCCTAAAGCATTTTAGCCTCCATCGAAAATGCGGCCGCCGCGGCCGGGATTCGATCCCGTGACTTTCGGGTCAGCAGTCGAGTACCATAACCACTAGACCACCGCGGCGGGTATAGTTTGCAATTCGTCGTAGTAAGTTGTTTCAGAAAACAAAAGAACACGTAGTTGCAAGCAGCCGCGTACTCACAGATATGTGCAGACGAACACCGTAACTGTGGACACCCCTCTCCCAATTTTCACTGTTTAGCTAGTGTGTAGACACAAATGAAGTCGTAAATTATCTTGAGTGTGCTGTTATTGTTAGACAAAAGTAAAAAAAAGTAAAAGCGAATACTGAAAATACGAATTGTGCAGCAAACATAAGATGCTGAAAGCTCTTCGGGCGCGACAGTTTTTGTAAAAAAATATATTCATATTGCTAGCGCAAAAACCGACAATGGTTACTGATACTAACTGGCAACAAACCAAAGAGCCTAGATTGTTACCCTTGCTGCATTATGAAAGGGAAGCTCGAGCAATTTAAGAAAATTAATATTAACTATTATTAATTTAGAAAAATTAAATAAGAAAGTTTGATCTCTGCTTAATTCGAAAACCGGTGTGAGAGTTCTCAAAATTGAAGGGAAATAGCGTTTGTTGGCAAAAAACAGCGGCTGCGGCCGCGGGGCTTCTTGAGATGTTTAGCGAACCCGACGACGTCATCTTCGGTATTCCGCGTCATCTGCAACGGGTAATTCCACGCCAAACATCCCAGCCATTTTGACAACAATGTGAAATATATTTGAAAAAAAAAATTGTGCCGATTTCTTGCCTTAAAAACAGTGTCTTACTAGAATCTTCCGGAGAGGAAAATTTTTTTGGTCACGTGGGAGCCTTCAAATTTCGCAGAATGTCGTTTCAGTGTTGCTTGCCAGAAAATTTATTCCGAGAGTATCGTTTGTCATTTCAATACCAAATTTGGTTTACATATTAAGAAAAGCGTTTTTGTAATGTGTTAGAAGCTCAAAAATACTACTGTAATTTTTCGGCCATATAAGCCTTCACCAATCTTGCCAAAACCTTCTATGTTTGCATTTTTGCATTGTAATACTGTGCCATTTATGAATATCCGAGTAATGAATGATTACTATATAGAAGGCATACTTTGCGTTAAAAGTATTTTCAGACCACTAAGTTTTTACATTTGACGACAAAAAAAATGATAAATTTGAAAACTATCATTCTTTTTGTCCACACTGAGACGCAATTTACACCACAGGGTGCTCTAATTAAAAATAAGCTTTATATCTCAATCGAAAGCAAATAAATAGTTCTTATATGGTAAGTTTTATCATTACAGTTTTGGTGGTAAGGAAAAAAATATAAAGTTTGAAGTTCCCCATAGACGGCTATCATCACATTTGGTCCTACGGCCGCTTCCTCATTGAAGTTCCCCATTGCGATCCTTCCTTCGGAGGGTAGTGCGGCTCCTCCAAAGGAACTGAAGATGACGTACGTTTCGACGCCCACACTTTCGGGGCGCTCGCGTGGGCGGAGCAAGGCAAACTTTTCTTTTGCGCATTGTAAACCATAGCGTTAGTACAGACTCTAGAGGAAAAACTCCCCATAGGGCCCATGCATTAGAATCTCTAACCACAAGGGCGCCGCCATTACTGTACTGCGCGAGCGCTACCAGCCCCTGAGACGCATGCTAGACTTGACGGTAGTATTAAGTTTTCATCGTAATTAAGGAAAGTGAGCTCACGTGAAGTCGAGTTGTAAGTAAGTGTCAACAGAAAGCGCAGAAGACGACGCATTGCGACTCACAACTCAGTCAAAAGACGCGCAATCAACCGCGATCTCGAACTCAAGTGGATATGGTGGCGCCATCTAGCAAAAGTGCCTGCAAATGCATCCTCCTTAGTCGCAGTTCCGCGCACAGTAAAATGCCTAGATGGCCTTAAACATTGCCTAGAAATATTTTGAATAAACGTTAAACACTGCCTGCATGTTGCTAATTTGTCGAAATTCCCGTGTTTAATTTTATTTCCAGTACTATTCACATTGAATAGCGCTACTTCTAGCCGATTTTTAAATAAGTGCAAAGGCAACAGTCACAAAGATGAAGTAATTGCGGTGTTTTTGTAGTCGGCGCTCTTTCGGCCCAGCTTTACTCTGGAGTCTGTGCTAACTCTCTGGTGTAAACCTTCTGCAGCAATAACCGCGGAAAAAATTACGACATCGTCGACAATAATGTCGGTTCTTGTAAACCGTGAAGTTTTACCGAATGCTAAATCCAGTTCAGCTTCTCTTTAAGGTCTCAATGACTATTCTGCTTCCAGAAGCGGGCAGATTCGAGTCTTTTGATCTTTGCATGGCTCAGATCGACTAAGCCTCTTTTAGGTGCGAGCATTACAAAAGTAACATTTCACCGTGAAAGGGAGACAGCTCATCATTTGTACAGGAAAGCGCCAAAGAGTGTGCTGATTTCAGCGAATCGAGCGTCATACCACCAACGCCGCTGCTCTTTGTGTCCCTGTAATATTCCTACGATCAATCAATCAATCAATCAATCAATCAATCAATCAATCAATCAATCAATCAATCAATCAATCAATCATTCAATCAATCAATCAAATAATCAATCAATCAAACTTTATCAGTCTTGTCAAAAATATAGTACATTGCAGGTAAATATGCAGGAGGAGGTCCCAAGGTTACACACCGCAGGCGGGACCTCCTTTGTTAATACAATGGAAAACTAAACTAAGAAAAGCGAAGAACTGCTTCTTATAAGTGTTACTAGTAAGAAGTACATTACTGAATAGTCAAACTACACACAAACCAACTTCACAAAATTAGATATTTACAGCCATTATACATTGAATAAACACTTTTTCAATTTTCCTTTAAATACATGAATGGGCGTACTACCTTTCAAATCACGTGATAATGAATACCGTAATGAAACTGATGAAAAAACAATGCTCACTTTTCCATAGTTAGTGCGAACTTTAGGCAGCAAAAGGTTATTAGAGACCGCCAATCTTGTTCTAATGGGGTTGCACAACAAGACAGCAGGAAATACGTCGATAATGAGGGTGCGGTGAAAAACCTTAAAAAACAACACACATACGTTATAAACATAGAGTTCAGAGACGGGTAGTATATGAAGCTGAGAAAAAATTGGATGTGATGGCTTTTGACGTGAAGCGAAAGATATGAGCCGTATTGCTTGCTTTTGCAGTACCTTTAATGGCCAAATGTGCACTGAATATGAATTACTCCATGATGTGATGCAATAACTGAGATGGCTGTGTATGATTGCATAATACTGTGCCTTAAGAGTTTCGATGCTAAAACACATTCGTGACTTGACCAAAGCCCCTATACCACATGAAATCTTTTTACAAAGAGAATTGATGTGTTCGTGAAATTTCAAATGTGTATCGATGTAACTCCTAAAAATGATGAGTCTACAAAGAGGTGGGGAATGAATGGTAATTTGTTTGTTCGGTGAGTGAAAAAGCATAAAACAAATTTTGGAAGGATTAATCAATAATCTGTTATTGTTATACCACTCAACAAGTGAATTGAGGTCAGCTTGAAGTGTGGACACGAGAGTCACAGAATCCGCGAGTCAATTCATGATCAAAAGCTACAGAAGTGTCGACATTTGTAACCCCTTGCTGTGGCAAGCGTGTATTCTAAACAAAAAAAAAGAAAAGAAAGAAAACGACTTTTTAACAGGAGCTTAGGGAATAAATGCGATTATCGTGTAAAAATACTGAGTCTCAAGTAGAATGCGTTATAATAAGCCGGTCTGAGGCAGAAACATTAACGTAAACGTTTCGAGCTTACTCTCAATCTGTGAGGAAGAAAGTGAGGGAATTTTATTGCCGCATTCATTTAGGAATTAAATTACGAACGACTCATCCAAACATGCAGCACTCGCAGGGACGAAGGTGCCACGCATGAATAACGACCCAGATTCAGACACAACTAGGCAAACCATAAGATGGCGCTTACCATTCACATTCACAGGCCGTCACACAGCATGCTTGCAGATCACCGTTTAAGCGCGAGCGCGATTTGGACATACTAGCACTAGAGCTATTCACTTCCTCCGATATTTACACTTTACAATAGCTTTCAGAAGTGTCTGTACTAATACCGCAATGTCCAAGATGTGCTTTTATAAATGCCGTGGGGATTATTGCTTACCTTCGAATTGTTGCGTCCATTATGGCGGCCACGTACACTAATGGTTTCCAGGTTGTGTCAGCAGACAGTATAAATGGCTCTCTGTCAGCCAAGGGTCTTTATGTCGAGAGATGTCGATACCTGCAAGAGTTGTCCAAACAAGTACGAGAACTGTCGAAGCGTTTAAATAGGCAATCAACACCTGACCCTAGCTGTAACCCGCAGGTCGCGGGATCCAATCCCGGCCGCGGCGGCCGCGTTTTCGATAGAGGCGAACATGCTCGAGGTCCGTGTACTTAGATTTAGGTTCATGTTAAGGAACTTCAGGTGGCCGAAATTACCCAAGCGCTCCACAAAGGCGTCTCTCATAATCATACCGTGGTTTTGGGACGTTAAAACCCAACAATCATTATTATTATACCCTAGCTGTAAAACGAGCTAGATATCGTTGCTCTAGCATCCAGGGGCAGCAAGCTTTTTAAGCCTCGTTTGTAATGGTGCACTAGGGTCAGATATAGACAGAAAAAAATTTTTCTTATGTGGGATAAAATACGAAGATTAGCTCGGTTGAGTTCAGTATAATTGCCACGAGCATACGTTATCGCTATTGCGTTCAAAACAGGAAAAGAAAGCTGCATGAGGGTAACATGGATAGCCCGAATGTAAAGGTGCCCTTATGATTGTGCAAACATACTGCACTACACAAAAGAGGGTGGGAAGAAAAGTAGAGTAGTATACCTGAAAGATGTCGAACGCAAGTCTCGCGATGACGTAGATCCATACGCAGCGGCTGCGCAACGTTGAGTATCTCTGAAGTTTTCGCCGAGACTTCTCCCAGTCTGGAATGCGGTCAAGGCTCCACAAGAGATGGCATATTCTGGGCCGGTAAGCCGTCACGCGACTGTAGGAATACGTCGCGGCCATGGTGCGCAGAAATTCTACAGCGCTTTCACCAAGTTTTCCTTTGCCAAAGAATACCAGAATCAGCCTGAGTAACATGCGGATAAGCAATATATACATGATGATCTGGAATGCTTTCGAGCGCGTCGTTGTTTTGATGTTCGCCGTTTCTTTGCGGCCATTTCGAATATCTTGCACCGTCTTCACTGCTTCGAACGGCCCCATACCGTACACCTGAAGCGAAGCCAGAACGTCTTTAAGCACGAACGCAGTTTCTCGCGACGCTGTCATTGGTTTGAATTTTTGTCCCGCAGCCTCTCTTTGCTATGTCAGCACGCCCGCCTGCTGAAGAAAAGAAACACACATAGAAATTACAGGGTTTCTTCTGATGCCTTACCACGCCAATGTTTTACATTCAAAACGAAAAATATTACACAGCCTACATTTCAAGGTTACTATTTATTCAGTTTTCCTTAGAATGCAATCTGCTGCTCTTTTTTGTGTGCCTAAATGTTGTACTCACCATAGCGGTGCTATCGGAAACACGAAGCACTGTGAATAGACAACTATCCATGGGTAGATGAACGGATGCTATGAGCGTCCCCCTTATAACAGGGTGGAAACGTGTGAGTCACGAATCGTAATATATAATCATGGTAATGCACCAGTCCCCTATGTAATTACGCTAATGCCTAATATATCAGAAATAATTATTTTAATCAAAGAGGAACTTATCAATTCATGTCTGAATAGTAGGTGTGTTACGATCAAGTTAACCGTCCGCCGCGATGGTGTAGCGGATACGGTGCTCGGCTGCTCACCCTAGGGTCGCGGGTTCGATCCCGGCCGCAGCGGTCGCATTTCGATGGAGGCGAAATGCTAGAAGCCCGAGTACTGTCGGTGGGCGTTAAAAAAACCCAGATGATCAATATTTCCGGAGCCATCCGCTACGGCGTCTCTTATAATCATATGGTGGTTATGGGACGCAATGCCCCAATTATTATTACCATTATTATTATTACTAATATTATACGTTAAGGTGCAGTGTGGCCGAGACCTGCGGTCGCAAGCTAGGCAGCCATTGTCGGCCACCAGCGTGTTCGGCACTTCAGCTGACAGGTCGTGCGGTGCGCGAGGCAGAACACCCTGGCACAGCCAACATCGGCCGCCCGGGACGCTTTCGCTAACGATGGTAGTTCAGGGCCCAGGGCCAGGCCGTAGGCCTGCGACGACTAACGCTACACAGTCAAAGTCGCCCGTCCTAGACCATTTCTGCAGCTTTCAATGTAATTTCGCAGCGCGGCCGAGTGTAAGGAAGAGAGTGGCGCGCGGGCACGGCAGCGAGCTCGGCTGGCGGAAACATGATAAGGACTAAATCAGATAATAGAACAGCCAACCAGCGATCAGAGGTTGTGTATATTTCTGTCATTACACGTCGTTATGCGAACAGTATAAGGCGAGAGACACTGCATATGATTCATGAAGGTCACGTAGGAATTGGCAAATGTAAAGCTGGGGCTCGTCGTCTGTTCTACTGGCCCGGCATGAACGCTAAAATAGAGGCGCTCGCACATAAATGTGCCATATGCAAAAGGCCTGCGCATATCCAACCTAACGAACCACTTATGATGCGTCCCGTTCCTGACCATCCATGGTGTTGCGTAGGCGGACACATCTTTTTCTACGGCGGGAAGTCCCACTTGGGCGTCTATTATACATTATCCAACTTTCCAGGACTGCCGTTGACGCGAGCAGTACCATCTTTGCACGTTGTGGCTTACCTATGGAGGCTCTTGCAGACGACGTTCTCGAAATTTATAGCGCTGCATTCGCTTCATTTGCGCGCACCTATGACTTTAGGCGCATTACCTCAAGTGCTGGTTTCCCACGTTCTAAGAGGCTATCCGAAAAGGGCGTATAGGTAGTCAAGAGACTCCTTAGTAAAGCTACCGAAGCTAAACAGGATTTATGGATGGCTCTTTTGGCCTAAACCTCTGCCTTATAACGTGGACTGGCACCAGCAGAGGTCCTCCAGAGCCACTGACTACGGTCGCGTCTGCTCGACTACAGGCGTGGCCCTCCCCATCATGTCGCTAAGTGTCGTCAACCTGAATCATTCGCACAGCAATTGGCGCCACTCCAGGAAGGCGACGTTCTGCGAATCCAGAGCGGCTCTTGGGCGACCTAAGCACCCGTGCTGTAGCCGTCGTCTTATCTCAGGTTGTACCACGCTGTCACGCAAGAAGGGCGCTGTGGTGCCTTCGGCGCAATCTCAAGCACTTGCTTCCGACCAGTGAAGTTTTCCAACATGACTTCGCTTCCAACGAGATGGACGCAGGAACCGAGAGCTCGACAACCGTGCGGGACGTGTGAGACGTAGCGCCTAGAAATGATGTAACTGCCGCGTGCACAACCGATCGGTCAGGCGCAAACGCTAGCTCATATATGGTCGCTGAGGACACCAAGACCGTCACGATGACTGGTCGAGACTTCGAACAGATTTTTTGAGCTCGCTGTGTGTGTTTATGCTCTACCTTCTTGACCAAATGGAACCTCGAGCCATCGTTACCACACATACCCGCTCAGTTTGTTTACGTTTCCTAAGGAAAGGGCATGTAGCGCATAGCGCTTTACGCGGGCGCTATACACGGCAACCTTGAGCGGCACCGCCCGACTATTCTGTACACTCTGACATATTCATCTAAGGGGCATTCCGCGACTCCACTGTACAAATGCGATTGGATAAAAAGGGCGGAACTCGTTGCTGTGCGGCCACAGTCGCTGCATTGCTCATTCCTAGTCCGATACACTAATATTCACGGCACCGAGCTGGCAAATGCCAGTCCGAGAATCCAGGCTAGCAGTTGAGAAGGCGATGCGCATGGGGCCCGACTACGCTATCGCGTTCTGCTCATGAAGGCGAGGCTCGAGCATGCTCCAAGTTTTTTGATCATTCGCTCACTGCTCCTAGATATTTGTAATGGTTTACTATTGGCACCTCATTACCCTCTACTGTGACTGACTGGTCCTTTGTATCTTTCAACACCACAGAAACCGCCTTCCTTCTCACTAATGTAAATCCTACAGCATCAAACCCCTCTTCACATATATCCGCGAGGTGGCGGACTGTGACTGTCCGCCAACAAAAATATCACACCCGCATATTACACCCGAGTTCACTGCCTGTCAAGCCCATTTTCTAGTTCTTTATAAAATGTTGTATGCTCTCTTACTTTTCCCAACCATACTTATCGTACATGTCCTAAACAAATGTGGTCAATAATAATAATAATTGTTGGGATTCGACGCCCCGAAACCACGGTATGATTATGAGGAAGGGCGTAGCGGAGGGCTTCGGAAATTTCGACCACATGAGGTTCTTGAACGTGACTTAAATCTACGTAGACGGGCCACAGGCATTTTCGACTCCATCGGAAATGCGGCCGCCACGGCCGGGATTCGATGCCGTGACCTTCGGTTCAGCAGTCAAGCACGATAACGTCTAGACCACTCTGGTGGGTGGCGAAAGGGCTTCGGTGTTGTCCATACCATTAAATAAAAATAGTGGAATGCACATATCAGCTCCTTCGGTTGGAAAATACTTTACCATCGCATGAGTAGGATACTTTTTGGACATTGTCTATTATTAAATACGCGCTTGTACGAAGGAAAAATAGGCCAACTTCCTAATAGTATACATTCAGCTTCATGTTGGCATGGTATTTCGTAGGCCAACAGTATCGTTTGGGTGACCACGATTACGCGCTGCATACAGTCACCATGTGCACCGGCAGCGGCTGCATGTGTAGCGAGCATAAACAAACACTCAGAAATATTAATATAAAAGTAAGCCGCGCAAGCAAACTAGAAGAAAAAATATGCTGCCCTCAAACAATGAAAATTGCCCTACCAGGAAATACAATAAAGAGACCAAAACAAAACGTTAATCGGCAACGACATTTTATATATTTATACATATAAACTTTAAGTGTAGAAAAGCTCGCTGAACATACTCCTGTAACACAAGTGGAGCGCTCAAGGCAGGCGTGGGACTTAGAGCAACTGCGCGTTTATCCTGAATAAGAGACGACAACTGAAGCAAGGAGAAGCCAAATATATTGCGTGGGTTGCCTGAGAATTGAGCAAGAGTGGGGACCTCTGTTGCATTTCGGCTAGGCTCTCAGTACTTGTCAGCTACTGGGCGATGTTTATACATGCAGTGAATTTTTATGTGGCTTTATAGTACAATTATGTAATTCATACGCAATTCAAAGCAGACATTTCATACAGTTGCGGTATTGAACGACTTTTCAATGTTTCATTTTATATTTCTTAATTTGATGGACAAAATGCAGGCGTGTTCTTGCTATCTTCTCGTTGCTGCTGTTGCATGTCTCAAAATTCTGTGCATATTTCAACCAATTTTATCTGTAATGTGATTTACTGCACCTTAAGCGTACTAATTAGAAAAAATTATCTAAATTCTGTTAGGCGGTGGTACGAAGGAAAATAAACACTAATGCAGGCGACTAGAAAGCCCGCTTCCTATACCTATTTATTCCATTAATTCATTTTTTGCATAAACAAACATTTTGCCACGCGCTGTATTAGGAACACAACGTGCCCAGCCTTTATTACGCTCGTTAGGAATAAACAAATAATCACCACGTGGGTACAGCGATAGTGGCTGCACTTAGTGAAAAAGTGCAAACACGCGTGACTCTGTATGCAAGAAATAGTGAAAAATGTTGGTTTCACTGCTTACCGTATGGAGATTAGGCCAAGAGTAGAAGGTGATAATCCGAGGAAATATTTTTACCTGATGTTCTGCACTAAAACGAAGTAGTTATAGATAAAGACTGTGTCAGTATATTTGGAGACACAAAATAAGCGTCAGACTGTCTCGTGCGAAGCCCACACTTCGCTGCATCGACTGCGCAAGCGCCAACTGAACATTCTGGACCAATTGTACTGCCGTCACGCATACGCAATCCCGTAATGATAAATATAGAGTATCGTCAACCATTTGTCAAGAGTAATTCTGTGTTACTTCATTTCTTGCGTATCACGTTACCAGTGTAGTGTTTAATTAATGGATGCCCTGTCAACAAGGACGAATATTATTTGCAGATGATGGTCGATTTCTTCTAAAAGAACATAAAACACGATCATTATGCTGAAATTTGAATATGTTGTAACCGAAATATGCGCTCAGGCTTTTTGCTTATTTATTCAGCACGAGAACATCGATTTGTTGTACGCATCTATTTATCCCACCAACGGTAACATGGGTACGTATATTTGCGCAAGCGGACGCTTCAACAGGCATATTTCTTCCCGTAAGCATATTCATTCCGACATGTGTTCTTAACACACACACGCGCGCACGCACACACACACACACACACACACACACACACACACACACACACACACACACACACACACACACACACACACACACGCACGCACGCACACGCGCACACACACACACACACACACACACACACACACACACACACACACACACACACACACACACACAAAGCTTTGTAATACATGAGCCGGAAAGGAAACGTGCTAAAGAAGTCAAGCACGTAGGAAAAATAACCGAGTAAGGACTGACGTCCCGTGGCCGAAATGTCAGAATTGGCTGTTTTTTCCTTACGTGAATGACTCCACTTGAACAATATATATATATATATATATATATATATATATATATATATATATATATATATTGACCCCAGGAAAACGTTCCTGAAAGAGACAGTTCGCTGAAGTGACATAGATATGTTGCAATTTGTCATCAGGAGCTAAAGAAAACGGCAGTTGTTGAAATGAAATTTGCAGCGTTTTATTGCAGTGCTGCTTAATTGAATGTGAATTTCTGCTTATTTAGCATGTTTTCAAATATACAGTGATATTTTGCTGTCCTTGTGCACTTACGACTTCAGTGGTCATGAATTGAGTCGCTGTGCCTTCATAAACATTTTCCGGCACAACACTGCTGGGCGGTGAAGGACTTCACTTTTTTTTCAAGTCCAATCGGCGTCAAATGAAACCCGAACCGCGGCAAGCCTTCGCATGGTATAGTGCGCACGTGCCTGTCATCACCATTGACAGGCGCGCGCATCCGGTTTGACCGCACTGCGCATATGCGCGCCTGTCCATGGTGATAACTGGACGGCCCGCACTATACCACTGCGAAGGCTTGCCGGTGTTCGGGTTTCATTTGGCGCCGATAGTACATCAGTGCTTCTTTCAGATGCGAAGCATTTTATGACGGAGTTCAAACCAGTGGTGGTGGTCAGGGTTGCCAGATCCTCGAAGAGAAAAACAGCCACGAAAGTAAGCAAAGTAGCCAGAACAGTACACTGTAAACCACTTTGCACCCTTAAGGGGTTTAAAGCATGCAAAACACCCTTTGGCCTAACCAAAATTTGCAAAAATTAGGGTGTAAGGGTGCTTTCCTTCCCCAAAACAGCCTTTAAGGGGTAATGCTCTAACTAAACACCCTTTAGGAGTTAAGGGTGTTATGTGTTATCGAAACACCCATGGCCCATACCACCGCGTGCCAGATGATAACTGGGACTCGCTGATTGAAATGTCGTTGGATCTTCAGCGAGTTTAGATTAAAATATATGTCTCTTTTAGGGCTATCTACAAGCGTACCATAAATTTACGCCTATTCTTTTAATGTTTAATGTCCATTTATACGGAACAGAAATATCTCCACCGGCACTGAACGGCGGCTTAAGATACTATGGCTATATATACCAGATGGTCACTGTAAGGTTGTGTAGCACGAGCTACCTCCATATGCTATTTTACAATACGCTTTGTTGTGTGTGCGGTGTGGCGCGTGCGTACACCTTCTATGCTTATGTCATCTATAATGGCATGCTCCCTGACTGGTAGATTTTCTTTCACATTTTTCAGTGATAAGGCTGTTTAGGCCATTGGAAACATCCTATGGTATGGGTGTTTTGATACGTGAAAACACCCTTTTTCTAGGGTGTAAGGGTGTAAGTTATAGACACGGCAAAACCCCCCTAAGGGTGTAAAGTGGTTTACTGTGTAGCCAACCAGCAGCCGTTACTTTATTTTGGAGCCAGAAAAGTAGCCAAACGCGATTTCAGTTTAGCTGAATTATCAGCATGTTCTGGCACTTAAATTTACAAGAAAGATGGCTGATCCCTACGTCATAGGAATCGGTATAACACGAAAGTGAAACGTGTCGTCACAGAGGCAGTTTATTGTTTATAGTGTATGGGTATATGAGAGCTTGTACAATGTCTAGTGTTGTTTGGCAGATATAGCACCGCTTGATGTGGACGCATCGCACTCACGTTGACGCCTAGTGGCACGTCTCCGTACCGGCGACAAACGCCCATGATCAAGTTTAACCCTTGCGGTAGCTCAAGTTTTTAGCATATACGTAGACACCGCATATGGTGAATCCCGCGCAAAGATGGCATGAACAAGCACCTAATAAAACCCCCGTATTCAGAAAGGATCCTCGACTTGAACTTGACTTGCCACCGCCTTGGGCAGTGCGTTCGAAACGCGTTCGTGCTGCCTTGGCACAGCCTAATCGCAGGGCGTTCGAAACGCGTTGAAGGCGGTGGCAAGTCAAGTTCAACTGAAGGAGCGTTTCTGAATACGAGGGTAATGAACGCCACCTAGACAAACTTCGGGGTAATGCTCCATATGCACTCATTCAAAGCGTCGTGAAATGCAAAAAGAAACGCTACGCGCGTCGTGTCTTCCCCCTAGCCTGGCCGTCACTTCTCACAGGGCGAGCGGGGAACGCGGTGCGACAGCCAGCCGAGCGTCGGAGAGGTATTTGTCGATATGGATGGATGCTATGAGCGAGGCTCTAAAGTCCTTTACGAGGCTCGCGCTAAAGCTGCCACCTTAAAGTGTGTTAAAGTGTTGACGAAATTAAACTTGTATTGGAAACGCGTCGAATGGAACAGTCGTTGCAACGGCGCGTTTTTTTGTTTGTATTTTTCGAGCCTGGTGGCACAGATGTCACCGCCCCATTATAAAGGGGACGCTCATAGCATCCATCCATCTAAAGGGGACGCTCATAGCATCCATCCATAGCATCCATCCATCCATCCATCTAAGACGCGTTCATGTAGCCTCCGCAATGTGTTTGGAGGCAGCTTAGTCGGCTAAATGCCCGCCAGCCATCGTCGCGGACCGTGAGGTCATGGGCTCGATTCCCATCAACGGAACTTTTTTTGAAAGTTTTCTTTGCCATCTGATGGCGTTGATTTTGCTGACGAAGTTCTGTGACCGAAATACGTCGTGAAAGTCTTGGTGGACCGCGGCATAAAACATTTTTCGTGTTAAAATATACATCACAGAAATGTTTATCACATCCCAATAGAGTAAAAAAAAAATCACAGCATATCCACGGAGTGAATGATGATGAGTGGGCGAAGCTGCGGAGGTTCATCGGTAAACCGTGAATCTTCCGTGAATTCTGCCCAGTACATCATCACCGACGTGAGATCGGGAGCGTTTATACTAAAGGTTCGATGAGTTATGACGACTTGCAGCTCACTTTAATTTCACATGTACGCTGTGAATTTTCATTGTTTAGAAAACCATTGCTTTAGAAAACATGTGGCGTCTTTCGTTAAGCAGCTGGCGTCTTTTCGCTTTGCTTTAGAAACATCTGGCGTTCTTTCGTTTTGCTTTTACAAAACATCTGGCGTCTTTCGTTGGTTTATTTCATCAATCAACGGCGTTGTGAACAAAATTTTTATAGTTTAATCACGCACAGGAGAAATCTCACCAGGCACTACCTTGGAGGTAAACAACGGCTGCTAATGGGAATGAGAGACAGAAGAAGTCGGCTTTTATCTAACACTTACACTTCTACTTTTACTAACGTTTCCTACTGGAACATGCCAATGGCTGCTAATGGGGAATGAGAGACAGAAGAATTCGGCTTTTAGTTAACGCGCACGCTGCGAATTTTTTATTGTTCAACAACGCACAGGAAAAATCTCCCACCGGCACCACCTTGGAGGTCAAAGCGTAAGACTTGTTACGCACTACTACTACGACTACGACTACGAGGGACAAACGGGTGCCGCCTTAAGGAGCTTCGCCCCTAAAAAAAAAAACCAAGTCACTTCCTGGAGGAGGCATTAGGAGTAGAAAATTGGCAATTACGCTGCACTGACAGTCAAGTGTACATATTCGAGTTCACTTTAGCCAGCAAGCTCCGCGGCACTGTTAATGTAGAGCTTGTAACACCCTTCAGACGTAGTCTAAATCTGAGCCTGAAGATTGCGAGGAGACGTTCGTGGAACATTCTATTCCTTAAGTCGTTTTTTTTGTGAGAGCCACAGCAGAAAACACTCGTCCCGCTTCTGCGTTAGATATAGGGAGAACAAGGACTTTCAGTGCGCTGTCTGCAATGCCTGGCATTGGATTAGCGCCTGATGCATCCCGGTAGGCGTATATTTTGATCCAGAATTCCATTGCTGGCATGTCGGCAGTCACATCCTCAACTTGACGAAGGTGCCGTACTTGCTCCTCAATGCGATGCTCGGGGCAACCGAATACGTATTTAGGTAAGGTTCTCAAAGCATTCATCGCATTTGGCCCTAGAACAGATGACGGACTTATGGCTCTCAGCTTCCGCAGCAAAGACGTAGCATTCGGAAGACGTTTCTGAAGATCACATGCACAAGCCTTAAGAAAAGCAAAACAACGTCATTTGAGTGAGTCTTGCTTTTCAGTTGTGAGTCGTATATTGCTGACGTGGTCACTGAAGCTGCCACCGAATTCCACCTCGTCTAGGCCTAGGAAGATTGACTCAAGGTTGATTAGATCAAGGTCGCATATGCTTACTTCATCATGCTGTCGTAGCACAGATGACTTTAGAATACTTGCCACAAGGCGTTCGTAAAGATTTTAGGGGCGAAGCTCCTTAACGCGGCACCCGTTCGTCCCTCGTAGCCGTAGTAGTGCGTAACCAGTCGTAACGCTAGTACCAGATCTTGACCTCCAAGGTGGTGCCGGTGGGAGATTTTTCCTGTGCGTTGTTGAACAATAAAAGATTCGCAGCGTGCGCGTAACTAAAAGCCGAATTCTTCTGTCTCTCATTCCCCATTAGCAGCCATTGGCATGATCCAGTACGAAACGTTAGTAGAAGTAGAAGTGTAAGTGTTAGCTAAAAGCCGACTTCTGTCTCTCATTCCCATTAGTAGCCATTGTTTACCTCCAAGGTAGTGCCTGGTGAGATTTCTGCTGTGCGTGATTAAACAATAAAAATTTTGTTCAAAACGCCGTTGATTGATGAAATAAACCAACGAAAGACGCCAGATGTTTTCTAAAAGCAAAACGAAAGAACGCCAGATGTTTCTAAAGCAAAACGAAAAGACACCAGCTGCTTAACGAAAGACGCCAGATGTTTTCTAAAGCAATGATTTTCTAAAGCAATGAAAATTCACAGCGTACATGTAAAATTAAAGTGAGCTGCAAGTCGTCATAACTCATCGAACCTTTAGTATAAACGCGCCCGATCTCACGTCGGTGATGATGTACTCGACAGAATTCACCGAAGATTCACGGTTTGCCGATGAACCTCCGCAGCTTCGCCCACTCATCATCATTCACTCCGTGGATATGTTGTGATTTTTTCAGCTCTTCGAAAACGCCGAGCGGGTCCACATCTTCTCCTTGGAAAAGCTTGTTCACTATTTTGAGATCAGGAAGGAGCGGCTCTAAAAAGAGAAGGTATGCGCGGTTCCTCTCGTCATGATACATTTCTTTAAGGAGGCGCACACTGTAGGCCTTGTCAGGAACAGACGCAAAATGCATGTGTTCCTGACGAGGAATATGCGCGAAATGCGTCTGCAGGAACATGCAGAAAATGCGCAATATGCCTCTGCCGTGAGCCGTTTCGGGCGCACGCGATTCCTTCCGGTATTCTGTAAATATTGCCTTAAGTATTCATCCTTTCCTCGCACCATAGTCGAGTAGAATAAACTAATGCAGTTGTTTCCCCCTTAAGGACGGAGGTTTTGGATGGACTGAGGGGAGCATTTGTTTATATCCATAGGGCAGCTTTTCCAGGTAAGTATGGGAGTAAATTTTCATAACCATCGAAAAAAAAAGTGCTTTTCGCTGTCGCACCATACGTATCATTCAACGTATCATTAACACATGAAAAAGTCGAGCTTCTTAAATACAACAATTTATTGAGTTCATACAACAGCCCGTGTTTTCACAATATTTTGTTTTGATTTACGAGAAAGGCGGGGCTCAAGCAGAGAGACAAAAGTTGAACCAAAATTCACTTGTACATGTATTAAAAGTGAACCTCTTCATGTGGAAAAAAATTTTATCCTCATCTATGTGTCACATCAGCTGTACAATACATACATGCCTTTTAATCATCCACATGACTTAAAAAATCAGCAGTGCTCAATCAATAATACTTAACAGCACAGCTTCAGGAGTATGCGAGTTCCGTTCTGAAAATAAATTTTGCTGAAGGCTTTTTGTTAGTAACCTATATTTAGGCTGCAGAAATATACTGAAGTGGTTTTATTGCCTCACTTGTGCTGTATAAGTAATGTATGCTTTTAGATTGTCTATGATGGAGATGACTAAGAGCTCATATGTCCAAAGCCAAGCTCAATTTAGAGCTCTAAATCATCATTACCAGCAAACAGCTAGCTGCAAGAAAATGCACCACTGAACATCAGTAAATGTGGTGCTTCCAATTAACCAAATTTGGACTTAATATTGAAGAACTACAGAATTATATTAGAGTCTTGCATCACTGAAAAAAAAGATAGCTCATGTAGCACATCACACCACAAAGAAAATAATGCACTCCGATATAATTTTATTACATATAAACAAGCAATTTTTCAGACATAAGGTTCTGTTCACACAACCTGCATGTAAAGTGCATGACACATATATGATAAACAGAGGAATGCATCACATACATAATTTGGCAAAGCATAAACAACACTAGACATTGGCTGGAGAACCATACAGATTGATGTATTTTGCACAACTGTGAGTAACAATAAAGAATGGCAAAAAAGGAACTTCACAGTTGTAATTCTATATACAAAACTTATCCAAAGCAAGTTTAATAGTTCAACCATCAAGTGATTCAATACGACACACTACTATGACTGCGCTCTTTATGCTCTGCTGAATACCCTACATTCATGACTTGCAACAGTCTGCACGATATCAAAAAAAACCAACAAGTAAAATATGTTCAGGGCAACATTACTCCAAACGAGGTATCATAAAAGCGAGAATACAACATGAAGCAATAATAGTCGTAAATTGGTGGAAAAAATAGAAGCTTTTCTTCCACATATAATGCTGTCATATATGGGTTCTGCCTGCACAACTCAAATAATAAGACATCGTGATAAGACATCGTGGGTGAAATTCGCTTAATGCTTTATGTCAGGTAGATATTTAGAGGTGCATGTTAAGCTAAAAAAATGCTAATGCATCACACATCACCAATTTAGGCGCCTGGGCTAACACTCAGTTTGTCAGCAGATTACCTGGTGACAAAGCAATAAGTCAATTTCTTTAGCACTAAGCAAAACACCAAGTGATCCAGCTTTTGTCCATGCAGTTCTTCTACATAGCTTGGCGATTGAGCGGGATTCAAGATTCATCGTATAGCTTTCATACGCCAGGACAACTAAGAAAGATGAAGCATGCATTCACATCAGACTTGTAGTTGCCTATGCAACGTACTTATACTACAGGACTTGACGGTTGCACTCTCCAATCCACTAAGAATGTAATACTGTAAAAAAAGAAACATGTCCCGAGAGGTTGTTCTCTGTTACTACAGATTGACAGACTGTAAACACAACACAGCCTTTGCAACACAGCTTAATTTCAGAGCTGTGGTACCTCACAGGCCTACAACAATGTATCAAAGTGCAATACAAAACATAAAACTGCCAGTTCGTGCACAAGTGAGAGAAGCTTTTCCATAAAAATAAACACTATACACATTTTAGCATGCTTGGTGGCAAAACGTAAAGAGCGGGCTGTGCTTTTAACACACAAAAACGACAATAACAATAAAACCATATGACCAACCACACACACGTCTCCTTGCTCGTGCACTTCGAGCGATAAGCAACACAGTGCCTTCGCCGAGGCCGGCTGAATTAGGCTGTGCCACAGAACCCCACACATAATAAAACAGAAACAGAAAATGCAAAATATAAAGGGGAGGAAGGCTGCACTCCTCCAAAACCTTTGCCACCACACCAGAAAAGAAAAAGAAAAGACAAATACTAATGATGATAAGACCAGATGACCAACCACACACGTCTCCTTGCTCGTGCACTTCGAGCGATATGCCACACACTGCCTTTGCCGAGGCCGTCTGTATTAGCCTGTGCCACAGAAGCCCACACATAATACAAAAGAAACAGAAAATGCAAAATTTAAAGGCGAGGAAGGCTGCACTCCTCCAAAACCTTTGCCACCAAACCGGAAAGGAAAAAAAAAGACCAATACTAATGATGATAAGACCAGATGACCAACCACACACAAAAGTCTCCTTGCTCGTGTACTTCGAGCGATATGCCACACACTGCCTTTGCCGAGGCCGGCTGTATTGGCCTGTGCCACAGAAGCCCACATATAATAAAAGAGAAATAGAAAATGCGAAATATAAAGGGGAGGAAGGCAGCACTCCTCTAAAACCTTTGCCACCAAACCAGAAAGGAAAAAAGACCAGTACTAATGATGATAAGACCAGATGACCAACCACACACACAAGTCTCCTTGCTCGTGTACTTCGAGCGATATGCCACACACTGCCTTTGCCGAGGCCGGCTGTATTGGCCTGTGCCACAGAAGCCCACTTATAATAAAAGAGAAATAGAAAATGCGAAATATAAAGGGGAGGAAGGCTGCACTGCTCTAAAACCTTTGCCACCAAACCAGAAAGGAAAAAAAAGACCAATACAAATGATGATAAGACCAGATGACCAACCACACACACAAGTCTCCTTGCTCGTGTACTTCGAGCGATATGCCACACACTGTCTTTGCCGAGGCCGTGTGTATTAGCCTGTGCCACAGAAGCCCACACATAATAAAAGAGAAACAGAAAATGCAAAATATAAAGGGGAGGAAGGCTGCACTCCTCTAAAACCTTTGCCACCAAACCAGAAAGGAAAAAAAAAGACCAGTACTAATGATGATAAAACCAGATGACCAACCACACTCACAAGTCTCCTTGCTCGTGTACTTCGAGCGATATGCGACACACTGCCTTTGCCGAGGCCGGGTGTATTACCCTGTGCCACAGAAGCCCACACATAATAAAAGAGAAATAGAAAATGCAAAATATAAAGGGGAGGAAGGCTGCACTCCTCTAAAACCTTTGCCACCAAACCAGAAAGGAAAAAAAAGACCAGTACTAATGATGATAAAACCAGATGACCAACCACACACACAAGTCTCCTTGCTCGTGTACTTCGAGCGATATGCCATACACTGCCTTTGCCGAGGCCGGCTGTATTACCCTGTGCCACAGGAGCCCACACATAATAAAAGAGAAACAGAAAATGCAAAATATAAAAGGGAGGAAGGCTGCACTTCTCTAAAACCTTTGCCACCAATTGAGAAAACAATAAAATAAGTACGTCTGATAAATTCGGAAGGTTACAAGAAATAAAATAAATAGAAATACTATTAAGTAGCTATTCGAGATCATGAAAGGTGCCCTGCCACGGTGGTTTAGTGGTTATGGCGCTCAACTGCTGACTCGAAGGTCGCCAGATCGAATCTCTGCCGCAGCGGTTGCATTTTTCAAGGGAGGCAAAAATGCCGAGGCCCATGTACTTAGAAGTAGGTGTACGTTCAAGAACTCCAGGTCGTCGAAGTTTCCAGAGCCTTCCACTACAGCGTTCCTCATAATCATATCGTGGTTTTGAAATGTTAATCTCCAGATATTATTGAGTCTATGAAGGTGGACGACCAGCAAAGCTGTGTATGACACAGCAAGGAGGTGATCGACACAATGTCAAACCATTGACACACACCTTGCAACACAATGCAGAATGTCCATCTTGAAAGTTTTTTTCAATTAGGCATATCTTGTCAAAAGTTTCCCATTTTAGACATTGATATTTTTGGCACAACACACATCATCGAGTCTCCTGTGCAGTACATACGATGGTTCTCATGCCCGAGTACCTTTCTTCATTTTTAGTGGACCAGTCGCGAGTAGTGAGTTACGCCCAACTTGTGCGGCACATGTGCTTCTGCTCGCTGAGGAAAAAAAATGATGTTACTTTCAATCTAAAGGTTCATTTCATAAGAATTAGGGGAAATGCACACTGAATCTAAAACTCTGATACACTTTGTCATCACTGCGGGAGCAGGAATTATGTCAATGCCATTACCAGGCCTCACAGAAACAATATGATTAGCCAGAAATCCAGTTGCTTCATTCCTGCACTGCACACCATCTTTACAAAAATGACTGACAGCCAAGTACAAGCGCTCGGCATGCTTCACAAAACAAAGAATAGAAGCAAAAAACGGTCTTGATCAACTATGTACATTATCGTGCAATTGTTTCGGCGTTTCTGAATTGCACACAGTTGTGAAGAAAATGTGTCACACTCAAGTGTCACCTTACTGTATATTTCGAAACTACTAGTGTCCCCAAAGAAAGAAAAAAGTGCACTCTTTAAAGCATGGCCTACTTTACGTGGCTGACCACGGTACAAAACAGCACCATGAGTCGTGTGACGCGTGAAATGTAGATTTTCTATTTTACTGAGAACAAAATCGGTGGGTGACAGCTGTTCAACACTATTCTGCAGCACACTTAGTCCAAGACTAACACTCACCAAGCTGGCCAACTGCTTCTCAACCGCCTGCATTCCCTTAATGAGCCGGATCAACTGACCATTCCTATTCAAACAAGAACGCCGAGGTTGACCACAGAGGACCCCAATTCCTCACAGACGCAGTTATGTGCGTTAATTGATGCGCATTAAAAGAACAAAATCTCTCCCCATAAAGCTCCTCCATTCGATCAACAAATTTCCACATAATTTTTTCGGAAATATCAATGTGTTCAGGAGACACTGATTCCGACAAAAGCCGGTAGATTGCACCGATCAGGAGAATGAAGTGCTGCAGGTAAGCATGTGGCAGAATGTTGGTCAGCACGGGGAATGAGTAGAACAAGAGCCAAGCACGGAATTGTCTGGCCTTCCAGTAGCAACGGTGCTTAACAGAACGAGGTGTTCTCGAAATGAAGTCTGGTGACTTAATGGCAAGCAGCCTTCCATCTATGGAGACAACCTTCCTCCCCAAATACCAGGGCTGACCATGATGTTTCGTGTCAAGCCACGAACACAGGAGTTGTCTTACGACGCCAAGGAGGACACAGTGCATATATTCAACAAGAAAGCCCATACTGCAGTCAAAGGACGGTATGAGGTTGAGAACGGTTGGGCCTTTCACACCCTTGACTGCAACAACTTTCCTGGTGGCTCCTGCGGCCTGCCTCCTCATTCTGCTACCATTCCTCTGGGTGTGGCTTCTCCCAGGGAGGTACACATGAACACGCCCTTTAGTTGGCAACTGGCAAGATTTTACCGGGTGTTCGCAAAACGAACAACCATAAGTACCATTAAACTGTCGGATGCTCTGCAGCATTGCCCTGGCAACTGCATCTACCGACGATAATGGTGCTTTGATGTAAGAGACCACAATTTGGCCTGTTTCGGGGTGACGCCATTTGAAGCCATTTCGAGCAAGATCCTGCAGCTCTGCGCAGAAGGGTCTCAAAAAGGTGTTCATTACTGGCTTAACGCCAAACCATAACAAAGTCAAAATCTGAAATTTCTTTCGGAGAAGCGGTGAAAGTTCTGCAATTACACAGTTAAGTGGCCAAAAAGATTTTGTGGAGCTTTGTAAAACTTGTACACCATCAGTGTTCCAAAGGAGTGAAAAGCTGAACCTTGATGAGCAATCACGTTGCTCCTGATAAAGAAAACCATCAACAATCTCTCTAATTGGCTCACCAGGGTTCCTCTCCTTACTGATAAAGTACTTGTAAATTCTGTCTTGTTCCAGGAAAGACCGCAAAGTGTCGGCCAACTTCACCTGAAAAAAATGTTCCCTTGTTCTGGCAAACCTCAGAGCAACTCGGACAGATCGTGGTTTTTTCCTCCAAGCACTCTTGACAGTTAGTACAAAAGAAGTGACTTTGGAAGCTTGTGTCTTTGTAAAACTGGGAAAACAACTTGAAAAATTTGAATGTAGTTGATGGGAGAGTATTGGTGGGTGGCAGAAGTGCAGAAAATATGAACAACATTTGACCGAGACACTCTCTAGTTAATCGAAACTTAAAAAAAAGAGTCATGATGATGAGGTAGGCATCGATGTTTGTGAACTGGCTGCCTTCGAAAAGTGGAGACCTCATGTGGCTGGTATCCTCACATGTACTTGGGGCAGCAGGTTCACTAACACTACCAATGTCCGAGCTTGCACCTGTGTCAGAGGTGCTGTCCTCCTCACGGTTGCTTGTGTCAATGTCGGAGCAGTCCAAGTCATTGTCGGGGAAGTCCAACTCGATGTCATGGCAATCAAAGTAGATGTCGGGAGAGTCTAAGTAATCTGAGGAGCACAACGGTGGGTCGCCGCCATTGTCTGCTGATGTAGATGGCCCCGCTTGAGGGAAACTACTCTTGCTTCCATTCGGCGTGTCAGCTGATGCTTGCCAGCGTCGCCGCGTCGCTCTAGGAAGCTTAAAAAAGAAAACTTCTGCCATAAGCAAATATCTACCAGTCTAAAAGCCCTATCCACCTGAAAAGGGAATTATTCTAAGTCAAACAAGACGCACATGTAGACTACTACAAACACTGCCAGGTAATGTGCTTGTTCTTTTCTCAGAATTAAGCTGGTTTATTCAAAGATGTAGTAATGTCCTCGTAACAATGTATTGTCATATGATAGGGGCACATTTGATACTGATCTTGGGCTAGGCAATAATCTGGTTTGGTGCAGCAATAAGCACTTCTGGTAGTGTCAGACATAGAACTGTACACCATGTGGTGTAAACATTTACTGTAGCAGTCAACAAATATGAGTCCTGTTTCTGCATGTTACTGTGGTACTTCCAATTAGAAATACCAGGCTACTCTCACTAATTTAATTTAACATAATGGATTTACCAAGTTCACATAATGCAGCAAAAAGCCGCTTCTGCGATTTCTACTTGCCAGACATTTGCATTTTCCCATGGTGCAAAAACAAAAACACTGAGAATCAACGACTTGATAAGATATGCTGCAGAAATCTAGTATCATCTTATGCCCTGTAAAGCTCTTGCATAATCACGTATAAGATCTCTTACATAATAAACTTTGAAAAAAATCACAGCATATCCACGGAGTGAATGAAGATGAGTGGGCGAAGCTGCGGAGGTTCATTGGTAAACCGTGAATCTTCCGTGAATTCTGCCCAGTACATCATCACCGACGTGAGATCGGGCGCGTTTATACTAAAGGTTCGATGAGTTATGACGACTTGCAGCTCACTTTAATTTTACATGTACGCTGTGAATTTTCATTGTTTAGAAAACCATTGCTTTAGAAAACATCTGGCGTCTTTCGTTAAGCAGCTGGCGTCTTTTCGTTTTGCTTTAGAAACATCTGGCGTTCTTTCGTTTTGCTTTTACAAAACATCTGGCGTCTTTCGTTGGTTTATTTCATCAATCAACGGCGTTTCGAACAAAATTTTTGTTGTTTAATCTCGCACAGGAGAAATCTCACCAGGCACTACCTTGGAGGTAAACAATGGCTGCTAATGGGAATGAGAGACAGAAGAAGTCGGCTTTTAGCTAACACTTACACTTCTACTTCTACTAACGTTTCCAACTGGAACATGCCAATGGCTGCTAATGGGGAATGAGAGACAGAAGAATTCGGCTTTTAGTTAACGCGCAAGCTGCGAATTTTATATTTATTTAATTATTTAAAATACTCTCAATGCCATTGCGGCGTTACAGAGAGGAGTGGTTACAGGTTAGAGATGGCAGTCTTGAATGATGCATGATCAGGGTTGCTGGCGATGGAGGCAGGAAGGTGGTTCCATTCGGATGAAGTCTTCGGCACGAAGGAGTGGAAGTATATGTTGGTATGGCAGAATGGCACATGGACTTTGAAGTTATGGTCGATGCGAGATGAAACGTAAGAAGGTGGCGAGAACAATGTGCGTTTTATTTCAGGATTCATGAAAAAAAAATTGTGGAAGAGACATAGGCGGGCCTGCTTCCTCCTGTTATAAAGGGTAGGAAGTTCTAGAGAAGTTTTAATTGATGAGATGCTAGCAGTACGGGAGTAATTAGCGACAATGAAGCGAGCTGAGCGATTTTGGATGGCTTCCAGTGCATTAATAAGTAAACAAGAATGAGGATCCCAGATTGATGAGGCGTACTCGAGTTTAGATCTGACTAGTGTTTTGTCAAGAAGAAGTTTTAATGAAACAGGTGCTAATGAAAAGTTACGGCGCAAGAAGCCGAGAGTGCGGTTAGCATTGTTAATCTCATAACTGATATGATTATTCCATGTTAAATTGTTATCTATGTGAACACCTAGATATTTGTAAGTATTGACAAACGACAACTGAAAATTATAAATTGAATAAACAGGGCTAGTGCAGTCAGTACTTCCTCGAGAGATCCTCATTATTTTACATTTGTTAATATTGAGTTTCATTGACCAGAGTGAGCACCAAGATGTAATGTTGTCAAGATCAGATTGAAGTAGTGATGAATCATGAGAGTTAGTTATTATGCGGTAGATGACACAATCGTCGGCAAATAGCCTGATTGTTGATGTAATGCTGGATGGAAGGTCATTAATATAAATTAGAAAGAGTAAGGGTCCAAGGACATAACCTTGCGGCACACCAGATGTTACTGAACAATTGCGTGAGTCATGATCGTTAGCTGTTACATGTTGGGTTCTGTTAGATAAGAAGCATTCAATCCATCGTAATATGTTTGAGTCAATATTTAGCATGCTTAGCTTTAGTAGGAGTAAACGGAGAGAAACGGTGTCAAAAGATTTGAAAATCAAGGAAAATGCAATCGATAATGGAGCCAGAGTCAGATGCTGAAAATAAGTCGTTGGTGAAGAGAAGTAGTTGGGTTTCACATGAGTAGTGTTTCCTAAAACCATGCTGACTGTTATGAAAGAAGTTATTTTCTTCGAGAAATATAATTAGGTTAGAATAGATTATGTGTTGGAGAAGCTTACATGGAATACTAGTCAAAGTGATGGGCCTGTAATTAGAAGGATTAGATGAGTCACCTGGTTCAACAACGCACAGGAAAAATCTCCCACCGGCACCACCTTGGAGGTCAAAGCGTAAGACTGGTTACGCACTACGACTACTACGACTACGACTACGAGGGACGAACGGGTGCCGCCTTAAGGAGCTTCGCCCCTAAAAATGTTCGAAAATCCAGGTGAATTCATGAATGAACTGACCACCCCTGGCCCCTTACGGGTTGTTTACAAGGATGTATATGATTAGTGAAACGGTTGACCTACACTCATTTGTGCCGGTGTATACTGAAGATGCCAGGCATAGAAGTAATGAAACGTTTATGCCATTTCCTTGCTCATAGTTATATGTGAAGTCGGAGTAAATTTTTTTTAACCATTAGCAACAATTCACGCGATGGTGACCTCTCACCCACTTCTCAAGTAATATAAGAGACGCACAGGTAGGACACGAACGGCACCTAACAGCATAATAAAGCATTTGATCTAAATCAAGCAACTAGTAAATAACGATACAGTGACCACTGAGGCCGGACTAAAAAAAATTCACCGGCTGTTACCATAGTGCCCAGTCTGAATTCTGAGCGCAGCTTGATGTTGGGGCAAGGGCAACAGTGTTTACAGGTTTGGCTTTCCTCCAGGTATCCACTACGCCATAAATCACAATTTTTATGAAGTAGGACAGCACCCACTACGTCATTATTCACGTTTCTGCGGGTAAGCGAGGTAACTGCTACACATGTGTAAGGTATTATGTGCACTCTGTTGTGCTGCATGTGGCTTACGACGATGAAAAATTATGGCTGAGCACTTTGTTGTGGATGGGAAACATTAAACCACAAACTCGTAGCACAATTAGCATGATGTGACGACTCGTTATTTTAATCCTCTGCCATGCTATAATACATAGGCTAATGTGATTCCTCGCCGAACACGACGCCCGTAAAGGGTCTTTTTGCAAATGAATAGATTCATGTGATTCCTTGCCTGACATAACGCCCATTAACTGTCCTTTTGCAAATGAATCCCTGGCACCAGCATGACTCTGTGGTAGAATACTCGACTGCCATGCAGAGGGCCCAGGTTCAAATCCCTATCAAGCCCCAGTATATTTCGCTCATTTTATTTTCTCATATCTGTCGGTTATGCCATCGACGGCTGCACTCTAACATCGTGCCTTGTCATACAGTAGTTTAGCTTATGCTAGAAGTTGGGTTCCTTCATGCGCAAAGAACAAGGATGTGCCAGGATACCCTCTAGCATTTACGTCAAAACACTACCAACTTTTGAAACAAGCCTTGTACTAGACAAACTGTGCACATTATTTTGTTCAATAGCAATGACAGCTGCCTGAATATCACTATGCTGATGATGCAGCAGGGAAACAAACAGGTTGTCTCATGCTGAAGCTTTTCCACTGCTTGAAAGTCAGATTGTACTGAAAGTATCCCTACTTGTTATTCCGGGCTCCGCAAGTATTTCTTGTATGGCCTACGCCTCCTAGTGGTGTCCATTTGAGCGTGATCAGAAGAGTCTGAAATAAGTATTCAACTGAGTAAATAGTGCCTCATAAAGCTTCCTAAAAGCATGTGCGTATAAGAGCATGGCTCCAATACGTGAAGAAGAATTGGTAATGACGTTACGAAGACTAAGATCAACCATAATAAATCGAACCAGGACTCAGTGATAGTAAGAACAAAATGGGCATCTCAAAATCTGCAAGACTCCTTCCTTGCTGTTCAAATGCTGTATCTGTAGCCACCAACAACGTTCAAAAAAGCATCTGGTGAACATTTTGTAATGCTAGTTGCATGTAAAAGTGCAAAATGCTTTTTTTTTTCACAGCAGGTCTCAGGATACGTTATATTTGTGATAGCACACAAATATAACACACTTCGTCTACTGTGCCTTAAGCAGCTTTCTGGTTTTTCCATAAGTAGTAGGGAGTTTTAGATTTGCGTACGCTGAGTTCGTTGCGGTCGCCCGCTATTTCAGTCACTTAACGGGAGCCCGCAAGCGGTTAGCGTACGACGCATGTGCAGTTGCGCGAAAAGCTAACGCAAAGCTTTGCGTACGCTATTCTAAAACTGCCTAATGGAAATGGATACAACTACATGCGATTACCTAGCTGACACCCACGCGATTAAAGCAATCAAATAAATGACTAAGTTATTGGTTCACAACTCTCTCTATTTTCTTTAGAACGTGTACGTCGTGTTACTCTCGCACTAGTGCTTCAAGGATTTGATGCAGTACTTACTATGAACGATCGCCGTCTCACATGGCCGCTGACCCACAAGCAGAGTGTCGGGTACCACGAGGGCTAGCTGTGTTGGTATCTGCAGCTAAGCCAAGAGCTGACACACACTCGCACACATGGAGAGCTTCAAGTGATCGCTCGTGGTAAACGCTGTCGCGATAAACAGGCACGCCGACTCTGCGTGCTCTACGTTCAACTGCAGCGCGACGCAAAATGTGGTCACACGCACGAGCAACAAAAGCACAGCCGGAACACTACGAGGCAGACAGCGAAGCGACGCAGAAAGCGATCAACCAGATGCAAGACCGCGCGACCGCGCGTC
The DNA here is from genome assembly GCF_013339695.2 of Rhipicephalus sanguineus. Taxonomy (NCBI): domain Eukaryota; kingdom Metazoa; phylum Arthropoda; class Arachnida; order Ixodida; family Ixodidae; genus Rhipicephalus; species Rhipicephalus sanguineus. The sequence goes on from NC_051179.1 coordinate 164,466,878, forward strand.
TCGCGCTTATATTTCATCGTAAACAGCCTCCGCGATTCGATCAAACGGCGCGCTACTGAAACCGATTGCAGACTCCACACTACGAAAGCTAAGAAACGCTAAACGATTCAGAACAACCTGTTGACAAGTGTATAGATAACGGGATTTCTTTTCCAATAGAAAACAGCGTTAAAAGATGGGACAAAAGCACGGACACAAACATTTGTTTACTAAAAAAAATCGCGTTACGGCCTCGGCTGAACACATTAGTGCAGCAACAGCCGAAGTGCTTCTTCGGAAGTCATTTGTTGTAAGCAGCTGTGTAGGGGCGCTGCTGTACCAAACCTGCTGCGTGGGAAGTGGCGGGCGTCTTCTAGGCGATGCTATGATTCACTTTCACTTGCTACTGAAGGAACCTGGACGTCGTCAATCTGTAAAAATTCAGCAAGACTCCTCTAAAAAACTTATCAATCATTCTGCGTCAAGAACTTGGAGCGCCGACCCACGAAGTAATTCGTCGTAGCGCGAAACTTTACTCAGTGCAGACACAAAAAGGAAGCTACAAATTTAGAAGAAGCGTTTCTACCAACGAGCCTGATTAAACTATGTGCATTAAATAATGCTCTTCTCGGGGTAATATGTTCCTCACGAGCTTCCTTTCTGAACACTGTTGCTCTGTGAAGCAATCTTGAAGTTTTTGCGCGTCATCTGTATGTAACACAGGGTAAATGTGCGTGACGAGAAGGAGGCACACGAACGCAGTGTGTGTCATGTAAACGTCCTCTACGTCCTCGTCTTCTGCGCATTTACCCTGTGACATCAAGGAGCCCAAACGCCTTAGTGAATTATGAACCTTTATTTTGTAAATTAATAATTATATGCTATAATTTCATGACTTCTGTTTTGATGTTGTGAATTGTATACATATATGCACACAGTGTGTCTTCCTTGTTTGCGTTTAGCCTGCGCACCCCAGCTATGTGTCGGTTTGCTATGCAAGCTAGATAACCGTAATTGTCAATAAATGCACGAGTTAATACGCAGTGATATGTTCAGAAAAATGAGGCGCACTGATTAGGTTTAGCTTTATTGACTCGAAGGCGTAAAGCTGTTGCGTTCAATGTATTCGAGTGCTGGTGGTGGTTCATTTAGTTGCGCCATTCATACCACCAAACGCAACCGGTAACCAGCCCGTCGATCGTCAGAATTCACATATATCCATGGCTACATGCATCTCTTTTACTTCCCATTAACGACTTCCCACGTACAGAATACAAATGTTTACGTCTTCACAATATAACTCGAATAATGCAATTGTTACTTCCCGTACGTTCAACATTTCAATCTAGAACTGACATGTTCAAACATGTCTTTTTTCCTGTAACATGACGCGACATTTTCTACATCGAATAATGTTTGTGCAATGCCATTTTTCGTGACTTTCTAACGGCAATTAATGTGTCACGTGTGATCCACCGTGCACGTATTATTAGCCCCAGCGGGCTGCAATATGTAAAACTAAATAAAGGAAACACGCGTGGCAACTGGCCTTCATGTAGGCTGTCTGGCACGCCGAGGTCACCCAATGACATCCAGAAAAGCTAGGAAAAGGTTTGCACCGAAAATTCGGCTCTCAGAGCCTGAAGCGGGGCACGTAACAGTGTGAATTAACGCTTAACTCCTAAGCTTCACAACTACGCATCGCAACATACAACTTTGTGCGGTGAGTCACTGAAATGTCAGTTTAAAGTGGTGTACAATTTAATACAACCTACGCTTGGTAAAGAGGCACCCCAAAGACAAGCGCGTAGCAGTTGCACATTGCTTCCTATGCCGACAGCCCACGAGCTAAGCACAGCAGCGCCACTGGCCCTCTGGCGGCTTCTCAAAGCCCAAGATTTTCCGGTCGCGTAGCCAGGCGTAGCTGCTCACTTAGTGCGTTTCAGTGCCACTGGAAGCCAAACAGCCGAACAGACCGGACCGCTTTTCTCACGTGTTTTTTTTTTGCGCTCTTATTTTGCTGCCATTTTTATTTCCTCGTCTGGTATTCCTTTTTTTTCTTCTTCCTACTGTCTCGTCGTTGTTTTTGCCATGGCCTACGCATTAGTGTACTTCGAGGAGGATAATTCGTACGATGTTGTCAAGATGAGCGCTGTGACAACCGACGTGGACGATGGCCCATGTGTCGGAACCTATGTCAATGTGCGGTGGCGTGACGCAAAAACGTACATGGCAAAACTCGTCGCTACCTCTGGTAAGTACGGATGTTATTCCCCTTTCATTTTTGGCGAGCCATAACTCAGCGAATAAGTCACAAACAGCCTCGTGTTGAGAAACGTGAAAAGTCTAATGCCGGTGTCACACGATGCACTTCTGATCGCGATCGAGCCCGATTAGGATCAGATTTTCCAGCTGTCAACCACTCACTTCTGCAGTTTTCGTGACGAAGTTCGATTCCGATCTGGCCCGATCGCGATGAGAAGTGCAGAAGTGCATAAGAAGCGTTGGTACTTTTTAGCAGGCAAGGTGCTGCGCTCCTAAGCTCGAGGGCGCGAGTTTGGTTCCCGGACCCGGCGGCATTTCGATGTGGGCGAAATGCAAGCAGTACTCGTGTAGTTAGATATAGATGCACAATCGGGCCCTAGGTGGTCGAAATTAATCCGGAGTCCCCCAGGACGGCGTGCGTCATAATCGTGTGGTTTTAGCACATATAGCCGCAGCAATTATTAGTCGTTATCATGGTGAAAACATGCATTTTATGTGTGTGGGCAAATCGGTAAAACATTACGGCTCAATTGTCCAATTCGCCCATGCGGAGCACGATAGGCCTGGAAAAATGGTACCGCATGTAGTCGTTAACAAAAGGTTTCTCCCTCCCTCAGTAGTGCTGTTGTGTATCAGTGTTGTGACCACCTGGCCAGGCAAGTTTTGGTATCCTTAGGGTTTGTTGCCCACGTTTTGGGATGCATGACCTTTGAAGAAAGGCGTACATCACTATCACTTGTTGCACCATGAGCCATGCGGGTGCCAGGCTTTGGAAGGCTTGCTTTAAAAACTATGCTCTTTAGCGTGATGCATTGTGCATACATGTTTTGTATTGTCACATGTAATAATAGCAAAAATATAGTAATATAATAATTGTGCTGTTTCCAAAAACGTGAAATAAATTAAATCAACAACATTTTTAAAACTTTCAGAAGACAATATATTTTATACCATTGAAGCAAATTTGCATTTCACAGATGATCATCACACATATGTATGTAACTGCATATGCACATATGTATAGGTAGCTATCTATTATAGGTTTGTGTCTGATGATCACGATATTGAGTTTTAAATTCTGCAATGCCTCATGTAGTTAATGGTAGTGTCACTAATTATGCTTCACTTTGAAGCGCTGTCACCAAATCATGAGAAATTAGTGCTCCATCTCAGTGGAGCGCAATACAGTTATGTGCACTGGAGCTTTGGTGACGTTGGAAGTGCCCTACTTGAATCAGTCCGGCATATAGAAAGCAATGAAGCAGCATGGATTCACCTTCCAAGCGGCCATTTCACTGTGCGAAGTGTGCCCTCTCACTAAAGAAAAACCTTGCATTGCTACACAAAACGTCACTGATATGGGCAGCCAGAACTACGTAGAGGGCAGCTAGCTTTTAGTGAAAGCTTTCAATATAAAACAAAGAAAACAAGAAAGAGCGGTACTTCGTGCTCCTCAGGATGCTTTAGCCAGGCTCAGGAATTGATTGAACTGGAAATCGCTGAGTATTAGAGGAACACTTGACACAAAAATTTTGGCCTGGAGTTTTGTTGTTGAAGTGTGTTGCTGGGGGCCTGTTAGTCATAACACGGCACATCGTTTACTGCGGTGTGCAACAGATAATTAATTACAAGTTCCTCATTACCGACCAGCTTCAGTTTGAGAGAGCTTCAAAAATGACAAGCTGCCTGGTGGAACTAGGCTCACTTCCGTGCAATCCGTGCAACGGCAAGCGTGGCAAAAGAAAAATGGTGACTATGATGTCAGCATAACTTGTAACGGCTGCAGTATAGTGCCTAAAATATACTGGCTAGTGTGCTGAGCACGCGCTTTGGCGTGGAAACCGCGCTGATGCATTCCCACAATCACCGCATGGTGCCACTGCGACTCGCTAAGGTCCATCGCATGCCGGCGGCTCCTGCGCCTGCAGCTGCGTAGCACGGCGCTTTCGGCTGTGAATACAGTGTTCTTCGTTCCTTTTAACACACTCGTACACTCGTCTAAACACTCGATCAGAAGAAGGAAATCTTAGCGCCAAATTATTGCCCGCAGAGAATACTCAACTGGTTGGGCACCACAAAACGAAGCGTTTCACACGTACCTCACCTAGTCTTAAAGGTAAACATTCGGCAGAAGTCTGCTTGGTTGGGTGACAGACTAAAGGCAAAAAGGGAAATCTCCAACCAGAAGGTTTATTTTAAATGACCCGACGTTTCGAAGCCTGACCGGCTTCTTCTTCAGGGGTGAGATGGCCCGAGGTGCACGGCGCTTATATGCGCCTTCTTGCCGACAGTTGCCGCAAGCCTTGACAATAGAGGGGGGGCAAGGTTCCCGTGGTGCGGTTGATGTTTTCCGCTGTATTCTGTATATGCCACGACTCGAGGAGAAGCCGCCGGCGCCAACAGCTTTCCTGTTCCAGGATCACCGCATCGTCAGGACTAATGCGGTGGTCACATTTTTCGCAGTGTTCCGCTACTGCACTCCTTTCGCTGTTCAGCTGACGCAGATCGTTCTTATGCTGCCGCATCCTTTCGCGGAAGTTCTTTGTTTCCCCGACGTACGCGGCGGGGCAGTCTGAACACGAGATCCTATACACGACGCCCTGCGCTTTCTCCGCAGGCGCGCGGTCTTTGGGAAGGGGGAAAAAACGGCCGATGGTGGTGGTTGGCTTGTGTGCCACGCCGACCCCCGCCTTTCCCAGAATGCGCGCTAATGTTTCGCTGGTTCCCGCGATGTAGGGAATCGGCACACGGCGTCGCTGAGGCGGCGCCGCTGGCTCTCTACCCCAACCGCCCTTATTCCTGCGAAGGGCCTTGCGAATGAACGCCGTTGTCGCCGAGATCCCGGATTATTTTTCCTTTTTCTTCCTTCTGCCGTCGTGGAGACGAGCAGATTCTTTCGGCCCTTTTCACGAGGCTTCGTACAACGGAGAACTTGTGGCAGGCGGGGTGATTTGAGCTGAAGTGGACGTAGCGTCCTGTGTCTGTTGGCTTCTTGAAGACAGAGAAAGAGAGGCTCGGACGTTGTCTTCTCACCAACACATCCAGGAACGGGAGGGTTGAATGGATCTCCATTTCCGCTGTGAACTGAATGTGGGGATCCACGGAGTTCAAACGGGCGAGCAGGTTGTTGGCCTCGCCGGATTTCACCACGCAGAAGCAATCATCTACGTCGCGAACAAACAACTTGGGCTTGGGGTCACACACGGCAAGCGCTCGCTTTTCGATGTCCTCCATTACGAGAGCTGCCACTGTTGCCGATATCGAGGCCCCCATGGCTGTCCCACTGATCTGTCTGTAAAACACGTTGTTGAAAGAGAAATAAGTGCTTGAGAGGGAAAATTCCAACAGCTGGCATATCTGGTCTACCGAAAGTGGAGTTCGGTCGATCAGGGTGGGGTCGTCTTCGAGGGCCCGGCGAGTCACAGTCAGTGCGAGGGGCACGGGCACGCTGGTGAAAAGGGAAACCACGTCGAAAGACACCATGCGATCGGTTTCCTCAAGCACAACGTTGGACGCCAGTTCTACGAAATGCCCCGAGTGGCGGATGTATGTGTCCGTCTTCCCGGTCAGAGGCACGATTACGCTGTGAAGATAGGATGACAGAGCCCGTAGGGGGGAGCGGGTGAAGTCAACGATGGGTCGGAGAGGAATTCCCGATTTATGGACCTTTGGGAGGCCGTAGAAACTCGGGGCGGATCCGTTTCTCGCAAAGCTTCGTTTTATCGCAAATCTTCACCAATCATCCCGATTTCAAAAACCTCTACCTGAAGTTGATTTGCAGAAACGGATCTACCCCGAGTTTCTACGGCCTCCCAGAGGTCCATAAATCGGGAATTCCTCTCCGACCCATCGTTGACTTCACCCGCTCCCCCCTACGGGCTCTGTCATCCTATCTTCACAGCGTAATCGTGCCTCTGACCGGGAAGACGGACACATACATCCGCCACTCGGGGCATTTCGTAGAACTGGCGTCCAACGTTGTGCTTGAGGAAACCGATCGCATGGTGTCTTTTGACGTGGTTTCCCTTTTCACCAGCGTGCCCGTGCCCCTCGCACTGACTGTGACGCGCCGGGCCCTCGAAGATGACCCCACCCTGATCGACCGAACTCCACTTTCGGTAGACCAGATATGCCAGCTGTTGGAATTTTGCCTCTCAAGCACTTATTTCTCTTTCAACAACGTGTTTTACAGACAGACCAGTGGGACAGCCATGGGGGCCTCGATATCGGCAACAGTGGCAGCTCTCGCAATGGAGGACATCGAAAAGCGAGCGCTTGCCGTGTGTGAGCCCAAGCCCAAGTTGTTTGTTCGCTACGTAGATGATTGCTTCTGCGTGGTGAAATCCGGCGAGGCCAACAGCCTGCTCGCCCGTTTGAACTCCGTGGATCCCCACATTCAGTTCACAGCAAAAATGGAGATCCATTCAACCCTCCCGTTCCTGGTGTGTTGGTGAGAAGACAACGTCAGAGCCTCTCTTTCTCTGTCTTCAGGAAGCCAACACACACAGGACGCTACCTCCACTTCAGCTCAAATCACCCCGCCTGCCACAAGTTCTCCGTTGTACGAAGCCTCGTGAAAAGGGCCGAAAGAATCTGCTCGTCTCCACGACGGCAGAAGGAAGAAAAAGGAAAAATAATCCGGGATCTCGGCGACAACGGCTACACAAAGGCGTTCATTCGCAAGGCCCTGCGCAGGAATAAGGGCGGCGGGGGTAGAGAGCCAGCGGCGCCGCCTCAGCGACGCCGTGTGCCGATTCCCTACATCGCGGGAAGCAGCGAAACGTTAGCGCGCATTCTGGGAAAGGCGGGGGTCGGCGTGGCACACAAGCCAACCACCATCATCGGCCGTTTTTCCCCCTTCCCAAAGACCGCGCGCCTGCGGAGAAAGTGCAGGGCGTTGTGTATAGGATCTCGTGTTCAGACTGCCCCGCCGCGTACGTTGGGGAAACAAAGAACTTCCGCGAAAGGATGCGGCAGCATAAGAACGATCTGCGTCAACTGAACAGCGAAAGGAGTGCAGTAGCGGAACACTGCGAAAAATGTGACCACCACATTAGTCCTGACGATGCGGTGTTCCTGGAACAGGAAAGCTGTTGGCGCCGGTGGCTTCTCCTCGAGTCGTGGCATATACAGAATACAGCGTAAAACATCAACCGTACCACGGGAACCTTGCCCCCCCCTCTATTGTCAAGGCTTCCAGCAACTGTCCGCAAGAAAGCGCATATAAGCGCCGTGCACCTCGGGCCATCTCACCCCTGAAGAAGAAGCCGGTCAGGCTTCGAAACGTCGGGTTATTTAAAATAAACCTTCTGGTTTGAGATTTCTCTTTTTGCCTTTACTCACCTAGTCTGCTAGTTTTCGCGACTCTGTGCTTCACCACCAAAGCGAAGTAGGAAAGTCACAATTAATCTACTAGGACACACCCAACTTGCCACCTGAAAACACATAAGCTAAGGTTGACACGTTAAACGCAAGAAATCGTGTCGTAAGGATGGCTCACGGCAATTTAAGTCCGACTCGGATTCTTCGCTGCTACACGTGAACATTTGCTGGTGATTTTACTAGCAGCAGGGGGAGGGGGGTACTTTGAAAGGTCAGTTGGTACATTTTATTTCGTTGAAAACAGCGCGAAGATGGGACGAAGGCTAAGGAACAGCGCTTGTGTTGTTTGTTCCGTAGCCTTCGTCTCGTTTTCATGCTGTTTTCAGTGCAGCGATTTGACTCGAAGTTGATCCAGTCAACTGCGATTCGCACCTCTCAATTGTGGTGACATTATATTATACTAGGGGCGCATCACACTCGGTATGATGCACCATCATGGACTTGCAGAGTGTATCATGCGCCGAGGTAGTCGGATTGGTGGCTACGACAATTTTCGCGAGCAGATATCTGACCCGGAGCGGGTCGACAGTAATCGCATATTCCTGTGTAACGCTGGTATTACACAAATACACTAATATTTCTTGCAGACATTATAACACTAGTATTGCACTTCGTTCGCTTTCACAAACAGGATGAATTTTGCTCACCCTAGTGCTGCAGATAGCAGCATAGGCCCCATAATTTCGGATCGGTTGTTTCGATGTTTCTGCAGTTCAGCTGTGTCTACTGCATTGTTGTACTACATGAGCAAATCTCTGGTTAACAGAGCATCGTTTATACACAAATGTAGGGTGGGGTGGGGTCACGGCCACTGTTCTGCGTTTTCCAGCATGGCATCCATATTCTCTAGACTACATGCGATGAACGCAAGCCAGTCTGAATAGGATTCACTACTCATGCATTTTATTTGAAAGGCACTGCTCACTTCACGCACACAAAAAGAAGATTACGAATGTGCCTGGTCTGGAGCGTGAATTTCATTTTAACAGAAAAAAAAGGTCAGTGCAATGACACTGAACAGGAGTCATTAGTCTAGCATTGTGACTGGCTGAAATATTGGCCGCAAAAATCAAGTGCGAGGCACCTTTGTGAATATGGTATTTTGTTTTTAACCGCAATGAACTATTATTTAAGGTGGGGTGAAACACTGGTGAAAAAATTCAATTTTGGTATTTCAAAATTAGCTGAATCAGCATTTCCTTACCTTTCGGAAAATATATCGCATTTGGGCACTCACCATTTCAAAAAGAATTTTAGGGCCTTTTTCTTTGACATATTGACAGGTAATGCGCATGCACCCCTACGTTCAGAAGCACACGTTGTTGGGCTAGTCGGTTCATGTTCTTTCAGAAGCCACGGATGTAACTATTTCGCTCCCATTAACCCTCCCCTTGTGTTTTCTTTGCGCGAAATAGCCACATCCGTGGTTTCTGAAAGAACCCCTACGTTATTTCTGCATTTTTCTCAAAAGAACATTTTTGTAATTTCTGTACCCTTTTCTCGAGAACTAGTAGGCTTGTCTGCTATTTTGTCAGCTTTTCAGTTTGTGAGGGTAAACAGTGCTTGCCTAGCTCGGTTTGCAATAACCAGGTTTAGGAGACGGGAAGCTGTGCGCTTGGTATGTACGAATCATTAAAATAGTTTTTGGCGACTAAAAGCAATTTGCTGGACGTGTAATGTAAGGTCGATATCAGCAATTACATATTTTAAGAAAATGCCGGTTACGAGAAAATTGAATTCCTAACCTGCGTTACCATGATCACGTTATGATTCTTTCAATGGACTGTTTTAGAGATTGATGAACACCATAAAGAATGTGAAATACGCTGTGCCAATTAAGACTGAAAACAGCACTGTAGGAAGGCCACAACCTATAAATAAATGGAAGCAGGGCATTAGGCACGCCCTAGCCAAGCTTCGCTATCCGCCATTTCCCCAGCAGGGCTAGGGCTCCTGCATTTTTTTTCTCATCACCATGAATGGCACATTACCTTGAAAGGACCCGAGTTTTCCCTTCACAGAAGTCTTTAGTTGGGTAATTCCACGTAAGATCGAACAAAGGATGGCTGGCCGACCTCCTAAATTTGTTTCACATTTTTTTTGTTTTGTTGCCTGATGAGTGGAAAGAAAGGATCCGCAATGGGTTTTGCCACCAAAAATTTTTACGAAGCACATACGATCAATAATGACAAAGGGGTTGAGTGGAGCGCTCATCTGCTCTGCTGTTTTGGCCAACTTTGGTTATGAATTGCACTAAAGATATTGAAGTTAGGTAGCTGAAATTTTGTTAACAAAATATACGCATGTTTTTGCTTGCGTTGATTTGACACAAGTATGAGATTTGGCAATTTCGTAAATAGTTATGAGAGGAACGTAATGTGAAATTGTTTCTGCTCTGCCACGTGCCTTTTTTGAGATAAAGGCCTGCGAAGTAGAAAAAAAATGAGTGCACCGGGCAAATTTTGACGTCTTTTATAAAAACATTTACGCTACCCATAAAAGCTGAAAATAATTTAACACAAGCAAAAACATGCATATATTTTGTTAAGGAAGTTGAAATACCTCCAAGGTAAAGTTTGACGAGAGCCTGACGTTTCGGGACCGACACGGTCCCTTCTTCAGGGGTTGACTGTAGCGGTCAGGAATGTGTCGCCGCAACTTGTCCTCTCACCGCGGCTCCGCCTTTTTCTTTTGCTCTTGTGTCAGAGGCCGTAAATGTATACTGGAGGCATTGTTCCCAGCGAGCGGTTCACGTTCGCAGGTGTGTGCTGAATGTGCCAGGACTTGAGCAAGAGCCTCCTTCGCAGATTCCTTTCAGTTTCTATAACAGAAGCGCCGTCGAAGTCAATGTTATGGTCGTGCTGCTCACAGTGCTCTGCGAGAGCACTGAGTTGCACCTCCATCTTCCTGACATCATTTTTCTTTTGTTTTGCTTCAAAAATTTCAGTTACCTAACTTCGATATACTTAGTGCAATTCATAACCAAAGTTGGCCAGAACAGCAGAGCGGATGAGTGCTCCTCTCCATCTCTTCGTGATTATTGATCACTGGTGCTTAGGAAAAATTTTGGGGGGCAAAACCCATTGCGGATCTCTTCTTTCCACTCATCAGGCAAAAACATATAAAAATTTGAAATAAATTTAAGAGGTCGACCAGCGACCCTGCATTCGATTTTACGTGGAATCACCCAGTTGTGTCTGAATGGAACAAAATGTGTGCAGCCTAGTAATTAGCTCAACATATCTAAATGCTACATGTCCTCCCTTGGTCTGCCTTTCATGTGTCATATGGCTCACCTCATCAGTAATGCAGGTTTTCTGAAAATGCGTGTGGTTTATTTCAGATGACCAGCAAATGCTTGTGAAAAAATTGGAAAAAATAATTTCAGAGCAAGGCAAGTCTGCCCCTGGAGCGTCAAGAAAAATGTATGTTGTCACTATTTACATAGAACATTCCTGAATGGGGCAATGAGATCAGCAGGTGGAGTGCACTGTTTGTAGTCAACTATATGTTTTCCATGGACAAACGTGGCTGCTCTGAATCCGTTGCAATTTTGGTATACAGGTGATTCTGTCAAGGAATAATTTGTCTGAAGAACCGGTTGAGGGCCATTCTTTTGGGGTAATCTGAAGCTCTCTCGTATGTCAAATGTTTTAGCGGCACCTAATTCTGTCCTTATAAGTTTCATGTGGAGCCGCATTACAAAGCTTCCTTGGTTTGCAATAAAGCTAATGTTAAATGTTTTTCTGAATGTGCTGCGCACGCGTGCCATAGTGAGCTTGGTGACGTTTATTTAACTTTTGCCTGAATATTCAAGAAGCAAGTTGGGCTGGGTGAGTATTGGCGTCACACATAATGCAAAAAAAAAATTCAGCAGATCCCACGTACCGTGGGAGTCGATGTTATGCGAAGCATGCGGCGGGTAGGTGACTGTGGCGTAACTTTTTTACTGAGCGGCACGTTACAAAATGACGCTAAAGATTTGTATAAATTTTATACGCACACATATATATGTTGAAGAGCCGCATATGTGGTATATAACCAGTTGTTTACGGTTGGGTAACGCTGCCACTGGCAACGTGGGTATTACCAACACCAGAAGCGGTAAGCTGATATGTAGTGCTTATACGTGTCCCGAGAACTCACGCACATTTTACGAACCGGTGTGCATGTGTGCAAGAAGTTCTTGACAGTTCTTGAACAAGGGCGTCATCACCGTGATCAGTGAGCACCAGCAGCTGGTCATGACTTGTTATAGGATCCGGTCGTGATCGTGGTGACGAGGGGTCCATGTGTGGTGAAGTATGTGGTATAGTAGAGCTGTTGGAATTCGTGGATGCCTCGGTCATTTCATCGACAAATTGTCTGTTGACAGAGCCGGCGACATGTCGGAACCTGAAGCCACCCTTCGCGTTGGTGACGTATAGGCCGTCGAGGCTGGTAGGCCTGGATAGTGCTACATAGACCAACATCAATGGATGGTGTTTGTCGTATTCGTACACTACCTGAGCGTATGTGTCCTACGTAGCCTAGTCTACAAAGCGGCTGTCAGTCAATCTGGCATCATCGTCGGTCAGCATGAGGCCATCGCCCAGCCTCGTTAGAAAGAAAGAGGCCACTGCGTCGTTCTGGTGAACGAAGTGCACTTTACGGTGCGGTGATGTGGATATCATATGTAACTTTCGTTAATGTATTCTTCCGGGCTCGAGCAATGCTTCAATATAGCTTGCTGAATCATAGAATGCAAACGTAAAGTTTATTAGACTGCTATAAAAGCGGATCCAACACTGGAACTACAGACGTTAATATGATATGACGCCTGTATCGTAGGAGTACACATCGCAGGAGCATCATGTAGTGTTTATTGCTTTCTTGTAAAATTAGATAGCCAGCACCACAACCACAATTGACTGTGACCGCTATTACGCCTGCGTAGGCTGTTTCACCAAACCAGTTTATAGACCTGGCGTGGCTCAGTGGTAGAATACCTGATTGCCACGCAGAATGCTTGGGTTCGATTCCTGCTGCGATCCTAATTCTCATTCTTTCCATTTCTTGAGTCAACGCTGCCGATGTTGGTTTTCCCTAACGCTCTAGCATGTAGGTTACCAATGTTCTCGCCGTTCCTAGGTAGATACCCTACCTAGGGTATCTGCGCATACCCGTACACCGCGGCCCGTGGTAAACGGGTATGTGCCACACGTGACTAGTGGAAAGGGTTTGACGACGTACACGACAGGATTTTAACGTTATTCGTGTCATGACCCGGCAATCATATTCGTCAAATCCTCTTACCCTCCCATGCAAATTTTGGTATGCACCAAGTTAAGTAGGCGATTATGAGAGCACCTAGACGTAGGCGGCTAGATAGATAGATAGATACGTAGATAGAAACGCTCAAAGTGCCAGGGGTTCGCTAAGAAATGCTTCGCATTTAAAAAAAAAAGACAACAGTCAAGGCGAAGACGTCAGCAAGATGCAGTGCTAAACGTCAATTGAAATTTCACTCACAGAAGAACATATCATCCACAAAATGTGCACAAAGCTGCACAACACGGAAAAAATTAATTAAACACGTCCTACCACAATTGCCACGAATCTTTTGAACTGTTTACATGCTTACACAGTCTTTTCGTACCGAATATAACCAAACAGTTCTGTGTGCACATTGCTTTCATGGTATGCGCATTCTTTATTTCTGACAGCCAGCGACAGAGAACCTCATGCCCATCACCCCCTTTTTTCATGCGCATTGCCTCAAAAATTTCCCGGTCTGGTTTGCCCCGTAACCGCCTGAGCACGAGTGCTGTGCAAATGCACTGTGCACATGTACTGTCGGCAATGGTCAGCCAGATGGCTAGCAGCCACTACACCATTGACAGCTGCCTGGTTTCCCTCAAGTGGTGATAAAAAAAACCCACCCATTTGACCAATGTGCAACAGTGGTTTCTGCACAACAATGGAATCAAATAGACCACTGCAACAGAGCATTCCACGAAAAATGTGGCATGCTTTTATCACAGGCTTGAGCACTTTTCACGGCATTCACCATGCAGTACATCCTCGTTTTTTTCGGCATGATACTAACTACGAAACACTGCACTTCAGTGCTGCCATCTTGAGTCGGTGCGACACTGTACACGTAGGGAACCGGTTAGGAAGCACCTGATTGCACTGCTCACTGAGCTCAGTGGTTGGCCGTGCATGCTTCACCTCTGAAATGAGGCTCTCCACAATAGACACTCTGATGCCATCAGGGAACCTGTGCTTTGCAATCTGTCAACCTGGTGCATAACACTACAGACTAGCTGGTGCTCACGGGACTTCCGCAAGGCGTGTTTAAGGCTACTCAGGGCAATTCCCGTTTTGAGTGTCTTTGAATGAGAGGAATTAAAATGATCGTTTCGTCACCATACGTGTCTACTTGCTCGTCAAAGTTGGATAAAAACAAATCACTCAAAACCAGCACAACAAAACATTTGCAAAAATTTTTAGATATGTTGATGATTTTCTTATTTTAATAAAAAGGGGAATTGCCATGAAAAACGTTCAACCCACCTTGCAGAAGTCCTGTGAGCACCAGGTAGCCTGTAGTGTTATGCACCAGGTGAATACTCTGCAAAGCACAGGATCCCTGACGGCACAATAGCGTGTAGCGGAAAGCCTAATTTCAGAGGTAAAGCATGCACGGCCAACCACTGGGCTCGGTGAGCAGCATAATCAGGTGCACCTTGTACCGGTGCCATACATGTACAAAGTGTCGCACTGGCTCAAGAAGGCAGCACTGAAGGGCAGTGTTTCTGTATTTAGTATCACGCTGAAAAAAACTGGGATGTGCTGCATGGTGAATGTGTGATAGGTGCTCAAGCGTGTGATAAAAAGCATGCCACATGTTTCGTGGAATGCTCTGTTGCAGTGGTTCATTTGATTACATTGTTGTGCAAAAGCCACTGTTGAACAGTGGTCAAATGGGTGGTTTTTTGAATGACCGTTTGAGGGAACACCAGGTAGCTGCCAGTGCCGTAGTGGCTGCTAGCCATCTGGCTGACCATGGCCGACAGTGTATGTGACAGTGCATTTGCACAGCACTCGTGCTCAGGCGGTTACAGGGCAAACGAGACCGGGAAATTTTTGAGGCAATGCGCATGAAAAAAGAGGATAATGGGCATGAAGTGCTCTGTCGCTGGCTCTCAGAAATAAAGAATGCGCATACCTTGGAAGAAATGTGCATATAGAACTGTTTGGTTAGATTTGGCACGAAAAGACTGTGTAAGCACGCAAAGAGTTCAAAAGATTCGTGGCAATTATAGTAGGACATTATTAATTGATTTTTTCCATGTTGTGTAGCTTTGTGCACATCTTGTGGATTATGTTTTTCTGCAAGTAAAATTTCAATGCACTGCATCTTGCTGACGTGCTGTGAATTATATGTTTTTTGAAAAGAAGTCAAGAGTTGGACGGAAACCTGTCTGGTGATTAAAATATGTTGTTTTCTGCTAGTAAGTGCTTTGTTAAAGTTTAGCGTCGTGTCCTTTCTGTTGTCTTTGCCTTGTCTGTTGTCTTTTTTTTAGTTAATTGGTTATGCCAATTGCTAGAATATGTCAACTAGGTGGGCTATTTATGTGCTTGTAAATGTGCTTTAGCAGGTGCATATGTTCTTCCTTACATGCCATGGTAGCCCAGCAGATAAGTCGTGCTACTTAGTTCAGCGATATGGTTTTCATTCCCAGCTGCAGTTATCTTATTTTGATGGAGGTAAAATGCAAAAATGCCTGTATTTTAGATTCATTTGCACATTAAAGCTGCACTGGAGCCTTCTATTATGACGTGTCTCATCATGTTGTGTATTTGGCATGTAAAACATCGTAATTTGACTCAATTCATCCTTTTTTGCACATTGTTTGAGCCTGTGTCGAAATACAACCCTGGTCGAATGCAATAGCCATAAGCAGTGGTCAAAAGTAAAATGTAAATGAGAACAAACTTTGTTTACAAAGCAAATATTGTATTATAGGGGTCAGTTTGACATACGCAAAAAACCTGTTGAAAGGAGGAGAAAAGCAGAGCAATTAGTAACGAAATACAAGAAGGATAGCCAGCAATGAGCATGTGTTCTTTGGATTATAAGCAGGTCAACAATTAACACAACAAGCTGGCCCTCATTTAAAAGGAAGCTGAAATGCTTTTTAAGAAAAATGGCTTTGGAGTGGGCAATCATACTTTGCTTTGTTTTCAACTCGGAGGCAGATGTGAAAGTTCTCAAAAGTGAATGCTAATAGTGTTTTTGCCAAAAAAAAATGCGACTGCAGGCACAAGCCTCAAAATGCTGAGCAAACATAGTGACATGATCTTCGGTGTGCCACGTCATCTGCAACAGTAGCACTGTTAAATTGTTGTCTCTGCAATCATCTCCAGCGATCGTGTGCAGACGGAGCTAGTCACAAAGGCCACTGTATAAAATACGAGGTACGCTTGTTCACATTCCGCTTGGCTGTTTGTGGTTATTGTAATTCAACTGAAGAATTTTCAGTGTTTCTTTATTACTTGAGCTTCTGGTACTTGAACAGCGCTCTCACAGTTCAGATTAATGAGGGGTGGTGACCTTCCATTGGGGATCAGCCCGGCTCTGCGAAAGGTACCGAAGATGATGTAGTTTCAGTCGATTTGTTTCCATGTCCACACTTTTGGCATGCTTGCACGGGCGGAGCAAGAGAGAATTTTGTCGTGTATTACACGGCTCCTGCTCAACAACTGCGAAAAAGGTGACATTTTCACCAATAATGTCGATCCTTCTTAACCGCAAAGTTTTACTGCATTCTAAAACCACTTCAGCTTCTCTTTAAAGGGACGTGAAAGGGGAAAATTATTTTTCTTGCATTAGTCAATTACTCTTTTACATTACCGAAATCACCATGCTTGCAGCGAGACTATGCTTGGTAAGCGAGAAAACGTGCAAAAACAAAATGCAGGTTGCAATGCCACATTGCAATTCCCGCACCAATCGGCATGGCGTCATAGATTTTGACAACGTTTTCTAGGACCTACAGATTTCCTAATTAGTAAAATATAAGTAGATTGTCCTCTGAGGGGGCGATTAACATACCATGTTTCAATAAATTTCATTGCGCTGATGTCGCCAAAATAGGAAATGTTCACGATATAATCTGTGACATCATGCAAGATTTCTGCGCAGAATTTAAAAGTGAAAATGTGATCTTGATTTTTTCCTCTATTAATAAGCCTATCATCAACATTAGTATTCTTGCAGAGTAGACTTTATCAGTCTAAACCATCACTTTGGTGTCCCTTTAAGGGCATTCTCTAATTGTTGCCACAAATATCCATATGTTGGTGACCAGTCTGATGCTCTTGAATTGTGAAATAAAATGCTCTGCAAAGGTGAACTGAATGAAATGCATTTCTGTTAAATATTTCAGAAAGCGTCCCGAAAGCACCACAGAGATGAGGAGCTTCTGACCATGATCGATGACAGTCAGGCAAAGCAGCAACAGGAACTTGCATCTCTAAGGGCCGAAAATGCTGCACTAAAAACACAGTTGAAGAAGTACCAGAGTAAGTTCATTATTTCAGTTTTGTAAGGATGTCATTTTTTTCCTCTCTGTGATAAAGCATTGTTATAATAGGATACAACTTAAGAAGGTAATATCTTGTCTCCTGATGTCCATATTGATTGCTCATGTGTTAATATTGGTGTGTACAACAGTGGCGTAGCCGGGGGGGGGGGTTCAACTCCCCCCTGAAAATTTCAATTTTGCTTGCCTATATACACACATATACAAACGCACACACGAACATATATGAAGTGTGGTTGAACCCCCTCCGAAAAAAATTTCTAGCTGTGCCCCTGGTGTACACAGATTAAAAATGGTCTGCACTAGCTGTTAGCACCTTCTATGTCTTCTGTTGTCATGAAATTGTTTCAAGCGCTTTTTTTTCTGCCCATGGTTGCTGAAGTTCTTTTAAAAGCATTTGACACATAATACTGGAAGTAATCGGAAGGCTATGTCACAAGTATAATTAAGAAATCATACTTTAATATTTATGTGTGAAAGTAGCTGTGCCAAGATTTCACTTGACTGCCACGACTTTATGGCTCACCACTTGTTAGAACGCATGGTAGGTATTCACATAAGTGATAAAAAGGCTGTCTGTTCATTGTGAATAAGTAGGAAAGAAAAGCATTGTCCTTTCTTTTTTGTGCTAACATGAATTATTTGTTTAAATTTGTAAATTCAATATGTGGTGTCCATTATCTTGATTTATTTAGGGTTGGACAGCTTCCTAAAAAAGGCTGAACGCCTTGTAGAAGGCCTGAAAGCAGTTTCCAGGGATAGGAGCCTGGAGTTTATTGATGATCAGGCTGCCCCACCAAAGAAGAACCACTCCGGAGCATCAAACGGGGAGACCAACACTGTGCAGGTTTCGTTGTCTGGTGCTCTGGAGAACTTTCGGCAGCTGTCACTGTCCCCACAGCTGTTGCCTGAGGCATCGGTTGTTAGGAGTGTGTCATATCAAGAAAGGTTGCCCTCGCCAGTTGTGGAGAGTGTGCCAGCTCTTGAGGGTGTGCGCCTTGCTGAGAGTATGCCTGTTGCTGAGGGTGTGCCAGGTGATGAAAGTGTGCCAGTTGGGGAAAGGGTGCCACTCGCAGCATGTCAGGCACCTTCCTTGAATGGTGGCACATCTTCACAGCTGTTATTTTTGTGGAGTGATCCTGAGGTAAGCATTTTTTATGTCAAGAACTCCTGTTGCCGTTTTCCCAAGTCTTGTATGTTTGCTTATACCATTACACTGCACAAGCTGTGTTCGAACCAGACTTTAGGTTTTTTAAGCTTAACGACAATTTGGGATGCTAGATAATAGATAATTCTTGTCAGAAAAGCACTTGTGACATTGGTGTTAGTCTGCTTTGAATGCATTTATTGTAAAGCATGGTTAGTTTTCTGTATGACCTGTTTCATGTGGCGATCACTTTTCACTAATTTACAGCTACACACTTTGTGTGGCGATTGTTTAGTCACAAACACACATTGCGGTTTTCCTTCGAATATTGTTTTAAATGCGAAGCATTTCTTAGCGAACCTCTGGCACTTTGAGCGTTTCTATCTACGTATCTATCTATCTATCTATCTATCTATCTATCTATCTATCTATCTATCTATCTATCTATCTATCTATCTATCTATCTATCTATCTATCTATCTATCTATCTATCTATCTATCTATCTATCTATCTATCTATCTAGCCGCCTACGTCTGGGCGCTCTCATGATCACCTCCTTAACTTGGTATAGACCGAAATTTGCATGGGAGGGTAAGAGGATTTGGCGAATATGATTGCCGGGTCATGACATAAATAACGTTAAAATCCTGTCGCGTACGTCGTCAAACCCTTTCCACTAGGCACGTGTGGCACACCCGTTTACCACGGGCCGCGGTCTACGGGTATGCGCCACAGGTGATTGACAGTTTATGTCTACCCAGGAACGGCGAGAACAGACATTGGTAACTTGAATGCTAGAGAGTTAAGTAAAACCAACATCGGCAGCGTTGACACAACGAATGGAAATAATGAAAATTAGGATCCCAGCAGGAATCAGGTATTCTACGACTGAGCCACGCCAGGTCTATAAATTGGTTTGGAAAAACAGCCTACGCAGGCGTAATATCGGTGCAACGTCAATTGTGATTGTGGTGCTGGCTATCTAATTTTACAAGAAAGCAATAAACACTACATGATACTCCTACGATGTGTACTCCTACGATACGGGCGTCATATCATATTGACGTCTGTAGTTCCAGTGTTGGCTCCGCTTTTATAGCAGTCTAATAAACATTACGTTTGTATTCCTATGATTCAGCAAGCTCTATTGAAGCATTGCTCAATCCCGGAGGAATACATTAACGAAAGTTACATATGATATCCAAATCACCGCATCGTAAAGTGCACTTCGTCCACAAGAACGACGAAGTGTCCTCTTCATTTCTTAAGAGGCTGGGCGATGGCCTCATGCTGACCGAGGATAATGTCAGATTGATTGACAGCCATATGTAGACTAGGCTACGTAGGCCACATACGCCAAGGGAGTCTACGAATAGGACAAACAACATCCACTGATGTTGGTCTACGTAGCACTATACAGGCCTACAAGCCTCGACGGCCTATGCCTCACCAACGTGAAAGGTGGCTTCAGGTTCCGACATGTCGCCGGCTTTGCCGACAGACAATTTGTCGACGAAATGACCGAGGCATCCACGAATTCCAACAGCTCTACTATACCACATACTCCAATACATATGGACCCCTCTTCACCGCGGTCACGACCGGATTCTATAACAAGCCATGACCAGCTGCTGGTGCTCACTGATCCCGGTGATGATGCCCTTGTTCAAGAACTGTCAAGAACTTCTTGCACACATGCACACGGGTTTGTGAAACGCGCGTGCGTTCTCGGGACACGTACAAGCACTACATATCAGCTTACAGCTTGTGGTGTTGGTAATACCCACGTTGTCATTGGCAGCGTTACCCAACCGTAAACAACTGCTTATATAACACATATGCAGCTCTTCAACATATATATGTGTGCGTATAAAATATATACAAATCTTTAGCGTCATTTTGTAACGTGTCGCTCAGTAAAAAAAGTTACGCCACAGTCACCTACCCTTCCGCATGCTTCGCATAACATCGACTCCCACGGTACGTGGTATCTGCCGAATTTTTTTATAAACTGCTTTTTGTTATTTTATACTGCCAATTGATACAGCAAGAAGACGCTTGCCCAGGTAGCCACTAGGAACCAGGTCAGCCAGTCCTGATGACAAAATGAATGAAGGGAATTTTGAGGGCTTGTTTCTTTTTGTTTGATAGAACCTTAACGAAAACCAGTAGATAATGAATCCTAGGAAGGTATAGGGAATATTAACAGTACTGTTTTAAGTGTATCATAATAATAATTATGTAGATATGAAGAAAGTAAAGTGTACGAAACACAACTTGTAGTCTGCAGGGGCTGAACATGCAACCATGCCATCTGAAGGGTCGAATGCGAAGGTTACAGGGGCAACCCTTAAAATTAGTTTAAAAATCAGTGGTGGGCGAGCTCTTTATTCATTAAATCACAGATGTGACGCTCATGCAGCTCTGCCTCTCTGATGAATTTCAGGGGCAAGAAAGTTTTTGCATGTGAGGTGTTCCTTTTACTTCAGTATGGTCCTAAGTGTGCAATCTGGTTTGCAATCTTTGCAGTCATTGACGCAACACCCCATCTGCCCAGTGTGCAAAAGACCTAAGGACAGTGGGATGTTGTACAAAATGGCACTGCAGCACTCCGCGAATTTCGTGGCATTGTCCTTGCACTTTTCAGTCATCGCATTGTCTTGATTGACCAAGTTCGCATAAACATGCTAGTTTGTTCAGCGCCGAGAAAACGCGCATCCTGGCCTTTCTGGAGATCATCTTGATGTCAAGTCCTTTGAATATATATGGTATAATGCTGGTCTTTTGCTTACCATCAGTGAAAAAAGCGCACTGTTAGAAGGTGGGTATTCGACAGGCTAGGGTTGGGTTTGACCTTCAGTTTTATTACCGGGACTGACAACCAGATCTGATTGAACCTGTTTTCTTTAGTGCAGCAGAGCTTACTGGTCGGAGTGTCCAATCACGGAATAATGTGGAAACGCCGTGAAACATATTTAATCGAGATTTCTCTATTTATAGCGACTATCAAGTCGTATGCACGCAACAGTTTTTGCAAACAGTTGGAGGCCAGTGCAGGAGTGATTAGTGCTTGTTTGCGGGGGTTTGCTGCGCATGTGTGGACTCCATGCGCATGTACCGCAGGTGAACATTTTTCACTAGTTGCAGTAAACGCAGTGCCGGTTATTAACATGCAACTCCTTTTACCTCGTAAGCAGCACAGAAGAGACCAGGGATAGATATATAATACTCCAACTTCGAGTGCTAATTGTGGTGCGCATGAAGGTATCTGACCACGTACAGCAAAGTGAACGATTCCATAATCCAGCTTCAAGGCTCTTCCGCTAGGCTTCGTGCCATTCCCTTCTTTGACCTTATAAACACTACTTAGAAATAGTAACCGTACTGAGATCACGGAAAGGATACCACATTCTGCTCAGTTGTTTGTTCCTTTAATGTTATTTTCTTTATTCGCAGGTCATCGAGCTGGACCCAGGCTGCGGTGTGTTCACAGAAAAGAACACCTTGTGCAGCCTGGACCACTTTTGCAAAAGTGCAACAGGTGTGGCACGGGCACTGCTGCCTGCGGTGTTTACGCCGCAGGCCTTTGTGACCTGCTCTGTAAAGGGCAAGAAGGCAAAGGGGTCTCATCAACCGGAAGAGCCACGGCCTGCACTACACTCAGGAGCACTTTGTGCTATTTTATATGAGTTATTTTGCAGTGGCCAACGTTTTTAATATTCCAGATGCATACAAACATAACAATGCCACATACCATTACATTTTCAGTAATGAGAAGCATAGACCACTTTTTGTTAGTGATTGATCAACTTATGAAGCTAAGCCTGTAAAGTGAACGAAAGGAAAAAAATCTATTGATGGGTTCAGCTATTTTAGTCGATTAACAGATAACGAAGACAAGAATGGAGAAAGTGCAGTACCAGTATGGTGTGTAATTAGGTGCGGTGGCATAATCAGGAATGTTTGCAGTGAAGTGGGGGGAGGGCTGGGTAGGCCATGTGTGGATAAGTGTCACTTTGCGCTCTGTGGCTCATGGCAGAAATAAATTTCAAGGGGGGTGTGGTGCATATGGGTTAGATGCACAAATCTTGTACATTGAAAAGATTCTGTGGCAATGCTGCACACGGACTCTAGCAGCTAGTATTCATTCTTGTGAATATGAGCAGCACTTTTATGCTTGCCTTTATTATTTTTGCATTTTACAGCATACACGAAGGCCTTTGCAGTGAACAAGGGACTGGAATATAATGAGAAAAATGTCCTGCTGTCAATGGGAACAAAGCTCAGTGAGCTCCGGATGAGCGCAGCAAGAGCAAGGCCTGAATAAAGTGAAGGTCGATCTGGTATTTGTGTTCAGTTCAGTATATGGTGCAGCTGCATGTCTCTTCTGTCTGCTCTATATATGCATCCATATATATATGTAAAATGTACATGGAGATCAGCTCTGGGATCTCTGACAAAAATAACAAATTATTCTTGATGCCTTTGGATGTACGTCGTGTCTAGGCATATTTGATTCGTTTTCACATATTGATGCTGCTCGAAAGCAGAGAACATAGTGGCAGCATCTGTAATCATTGATAGTCACCTACTCCCTGAAATGCACTGGATTGGGTGAGAAACTCAATACAATTAACTGTAAGCACTGCGGTGTATTCATAAATGTTCATGAAATTGATTAGGAGTATATTCTTTTTCCAGTAGTTATGCCATTAGCCTACTTGCACTCAACTGCATGCTCCTGAGATAAATTTATCAGTTTAATGCACCCATACAATACAATAAAATGCATGTAATATTATTTTTAATGTTACCAACAGTGCAAAAAAAAAAGCACGAGGGACCAGGAAGAAACACAGACAAGCGCATATATTATATGCGGTGTTTTTAAAATCGGCAAATCGTTCTTCCTGTGGTGCCCATTGCTGCCACGAGATTACCAGCAAGCCCACTAGTAATTTTTGCTGTATGATGAAAGTCAGCAAAATTCACAGGCAAAAATCAGCGTGTGTGTCACGTGCGTAAGAAATGCAAGGTGTACCTTTCAGTAAATGTTTAACATACCCTGTATACAAATATGCAATATATATATATATATATATATATATATATATATATATATATATATATATATATATATATATATATATAAATTGTGGCGAAGCAATTGGTACTGCTTAACGGTTGCGCTCTCCAGCGGCTCCTAGTGGGTCGTCCTCTTCAAAACGCCGCTCGCGCTCGGAGCCCGTGCTTTTGCCTTGACTGTCGCCATCGTGCATTGTCGCCGAGTGCCGTCCAATAAACAGCTTAACAAATTGGTGGAGGTGCTGTGCTCCCATTCAATGCCCCTGGAGCTTCGTTCCCGTACTCTGCCATCTACCATGCCCCAAGACGCCGCTCAGCAAACGCCGTCTCCCACACCGACCACATGTCCC
Organism: Rhipicephalus sanguineus; assembly: GCF_013339695.2. NCBI lineage: Eukaryota > Metazoa > Arthropoda > Arachnida > Ixodida > Ixodidae > Rhipicephalus > Rhipicephalus sanguineus. The sequence goes on from NC_051179.1 coordinate 164,490,680, forward strand.
GGTGTCCCACGCATCCGCGATCCACCTATCTTCACTGGCGCCGATGGCACCGACGTGGAGGACTGGCTCGCAATTTACGAGCGCGTGAGCGTACCCACCAAATGGGACGAAGCAGGCAAGTTGAGCAACTTGGTCTTCTACCTCGCGGGAGTAGCAAGCTTGTGGTACAACAACCACGCGTCCGATTTTGCGACTTGGTCGGATTTCAAGACCGCCGTCATCAACATCTTCGGCCGCCCTGCAGTTCGTAAGCTGCAAGCAGAACAGCGCTTACGCGAACGAGCTCAGCAGGCCGGTGAATCTTTCACCAGTTATATCGAGGACGTCCTGGACTTGTGTAAGAAAGCCAACGACACCATGTCCGAGTCGGACAAGATTCGGAACATTATGAAGGGCATTGACGACGATGCCTTCACCATGTTGCTCGCCAAAAACCCTTCCACCGTGGCCGAGGTCATAGCACTATGCCAGAGCTACGAGGAGCTCCGCCGCCAACGTTCGATGACCCGTCGCTCTTCATCACGCGACGAAGAGCTCGCTGGCTTGGCGGCCATACCTGACCAGGCCACGCTGCTGGCAGAAATGAAGGCATTCGTGCGCGAGGAAATCGCACGCCAGTTCTCTCTCCTGGCCTTCGCCCACCCGCCGCACGTTCAACAGTCGTCGACGACCCTTCTTCCTCCCATCCGCCGAGCGATTGAGCAGGAAATCGCGGAGGTGATGCCTGAGTACCACCAGCAACCTCCGGCTCCTACGCCACAGAGTTACGCTCAGGTTGTCGCCAGGACGCACCAGGCAATCCCTGCGGCTGCACCGTTGAGTTACGCCGAAGCCGCCGCTAGACCTCCGTCCTTCGAAGCGGGCGTGCCGGCTACGTATGCTGCCGTCATCCCTAGGCCCCGACTGCAACCCACCTTGCCGTCATTTCAGCAGCCGCCCCGTCAATCGCATCCTGCGACGTGGGCGGGACCTGCCCCGGCGAACCGATGGCGCACACCCGACAATCGGCCCATCTGCTTTGCATGCGGTTATGCCGGTCACGTGGCCCGTTACTGCCATCGCGTGCAGCCGCCTCGAGTCGCATCAACCACCACCAGCCAGTCCAGCCGTGCATTCTACGACCCGCCTATGTCGCCGACGTCACGCCCAGCTCCATCCACTCGCCGCTCTCCGTCTCCACGCCGTCGCTCACTGTCACCAATGCGGCCACGTTCTGTCGCACGAGAGCAGGAAAACTAGTCGTCGCAGTCCACGAGGCAAGGGCTGCGACGCTATCGAACTGTAAAAGCCCTCAGCGAAGTCCATCGAATGTTTGTGGACGGTGTTCGCGCATCTGCCCTTGTCGACACTGGAGCCGCCGTATCCGTTATGGACGTAAAACTTAGCCGCTTACTTCGAAAAGTGACGACGCCACTTTCTGGGATGTCCCTCCGTACCGCCAGCTCACAGAGTATTAGGCCTACAGCAGTATGCACTTCTCGCGTCGTCATTCAGGACGCTCTGTACGACGTCGAGTTCATCATAATTGCTGCATGCTCCCACGACGTCATCCTGGGATGGGATTTTCTCTCCCGCCACGACGCCATAATTCACTGCGCACCAGCCGCCCTCGAACTCTCGCCGTTCTCACATTTGACGCCGGCAGACAGTCCATCGGCATTCACCAAGACCCTCGTCAAAGACGATACCAAAGTTCCTCCGAACTCGTCGACGGCTGTGCCAGTTTACTGCGCCGGTCTCTGCGACACAACTGCACTCCTTTCGCCATCTGACCGCGTTTGCACTAGGAAAGGGTTGCTGGTACCTTTCGCGACCGTGCAAGTCACTCAGGGTAGCACCGCTATTTTTGTTACCAACCCATCCCCGCACATCGTTACGTTGGTGCGAGGGGAATGTCTCGGCAGAGTGGAGCCCCTCGAAGACGCACAAGTTCTGGACGCACCCGATGACTCGCACTGCACCAGTTCCCGTACCATCAGTGCCGTTTCCACGTCTGATTCCTCAACCGCGGATGTATTTGGTCCCTCCATTGCTGACAACCTTACGTCGGTCCACCGTTCCCAGCTTCTGTGCCTGTTGGAAGAATTTCGTTCTTCTTTCGATGTCGGGCAAACTTCTCTCGGCCGCACGTCCGCTGTTACGCATCGCATCGACACTGGCGCCCAACCACCACTGCGGCAACGTCCATATCGCGTGTCTCCCACAGAACGTCGGGTAATTAATGAGCAAGTGGACGATATGCTCCGACGCGACGTTATTCGACCCTCGGACAGCCCGTGGGCGTCTCCTGTTGTTCTCGTTGCCAAGAAGGACGGTTCTGTGCGCTTCTGTGTGGACTACCGAAGGCTCAACAAGATCACTAGGAAGGATGTTTATCCACTGCCGCGAATCGACGACGCGATTGACAGCCTCCAAGGAGCAGAATACTTTTCATCTCTCGATTTGCGCTCGGGGTACTGGCAAGTACCCATGGCTGATGACGCTCGACCGAAGACAGCCTTTGTCACGCCCGACGGCTTGTACGAGTTCAACGTCATGCCGTTTGGTCTGTGCAATGCGCCCGCGACCTTCGAGCGCATGATGGACACTGTTCTGCGCAACTTGAAATGGCACACGTGCTTGTGTTACCTGGACGACGTCGTTTTCGCTCCGGACTTCTCCACGCATCTTCAACGTCTGCGGCATGTTTTGACGCGTTTGACCAACGCCGGCCTCCAACTGAACCTGAAGAAGTGCCGATTTGCAGCACGGCAGCTGACAATCCTAGGCTACGTCGTGTCCAAGGACGGAATCCTTCCCGATCCGGCCAAGCTTCGGGCCGTGGCCGAATTTCCCAAACGTACGTCCGTCAAAGAACTGCGCAGTTTCGTAGGACTGTGCTCCTATTTTCGACGTTTCATACGCAACTTTGCCAGCATCATATCGCCGCTGACGAAGCTCCTTAGAAGTAACGGGCCCCTACATTCGTGGTCGTCCGAATGCGACGACGCGTTCGCAAAGCTCCGTCGTTTGTTGACGTCTCCTCCCATACTACGCCACTACGACCCTACGGCCCCAACGGAGGTACACACGGACGCCAGCGGTGTAGGCCTCGGTGCTGTTCTCGCGCAACGCAAACCAGGGTTCCCCGAATATGTCGTCGCCTACGCAAGTCGTACGCTTACTAGAGCCGAGACCAATTACACTGTCACGGAAAAAGAGTGTCTGGCGACCATCTGGGCCCTTACAAAATTCCGATATTATTTGTATGGTCGCCCATTTGATGTCGTCACCGATCACCACGCACTATGCTGGCTGTCGTCATTGAAGGATCCCTCGGGCCGTCTTGCCCGTTGGGCACTTCGCCTGCAAGACTACGACATCCGCGTGCTGTACCGCAACGGACGTCAGCATGCTGACGCCGACGCCCTCTCGCGCTCCCCCTTGCCTGACGACAATGCCTCCTTCTCAGTGTCTCACACTGCTGTTTCTTCTATCGATGTTCACACCATCGCTACCGAGCAGCGCAAGGATAAATGGATCGCTTCGCTAATAGACTTGCTCACTGATCCGTTGACAACACCAACCACTCGCGCGTTGCGTCGTCAAGCCCACCATTTCGCCATTCGTGACGACCTACTGCACCGACGCAATTACAACGCCGACGGCCGCCAGTGGCTACTTGTGATACCCCGAAGTCTGCGTGCTGAAATATGCGAGTCCTTCCACTCTGATCCGCAATGCGCGCACTCTGGGGTATCCAAAACTTACCACCGCATTCGACAACGATACTTCTGGCGAGGGATGTACCGCTACGTGCAGAACTTCGTCCGCTCCTGCCTCGATTGCCAACGCCGAAAACCTTCAACGCACGTGTCTCCAGTCGGTCTACAACCATTACCTTGCCCTAACCGTCCGTTTGGGCGCGTGGGCATCGATTTGTATGGACCACTTCCTCTGACGTCGGCTGGTAACCGTTGGGCCATCGTCGCGATACAACACGATACGCCGAAACCGCTGGCCTCCCAGCGGCTACAGCGCGTGATGTTGCCTCCTTCCTGCTACAACGATTCATTCTGCGTCACGGTCCACCCCAGAAGCTTCTCAGCGATCGAGGCCGTGTCTTCTTGTCGGAAGTCGTCGAAGCCATTCTCAAAGAGTGCCATGCTGTTCATCGCAAAACTACTGCTTACCACCCGCAGATGAATGGCCTAACCGAACGCTTCAACCGCACGCTCGGCGACATGCTCTCAATGTACGTCGCCGCCGATCACACAAATTGGGATGCCATTCTGCCCTTCGTCACCTACGCCTATAATACCGCCCCTCAGAGCACTACTGGTTTTTCACCCTTCTTCCTGTTGTACGGAAGGCACCCGTTGCACACCATTGACACGATACTACCATACAAGCCGGATCCATCTGATTCTGCGCCTATCTCTGACACAGCCAGGCTTGCTGAAGAGTGTCGCGAGCTTGCAAAGGCCTTTACAACGCACGAACAAGAGCGGCAGAAGAGCCTTCGCGGTGGCACCACCACTTCTGAGTCCACGTTCCTCCCCGGGGCGCTCGTATGGCTCTCGGTCCCTACCACTGTAACCGGCCTCTCTTCAAAACTACTGCCGAAATACGAAGGCCCCTACCGGGTCGTCGAGCGCACATCCCCGGTCAACTACCTGATCGAACCCATCGAACCAGCTTCGGACATGCGCCGTCGAGGGCGCGACATAGTCAACGTGGAGCGCCTCAAAGCCTACTATGACCCACTCATAGTAACGAGCTGTTAGGTCGCCGGACGGCTCCCTTTTCGTACCCGGGGTAATTGTGGCGAAGCAATTGGTACTGCGTAACGGTTGCGCTCTCCAGCGGCTCCTAGTGGGTCGTCCTCTTCAAAACGCCGCTCGCGCTCGGAGCCCGTGCTTTTGCCTTGACTGTCGCCATCGTGCATTGTCGCCGAGTGCCGTCCAATAAACAGCTTAACAATATATATATATATATATATATATATATATATATATATATAATTATACACCTGAAACATGATGCCAATACTTTAATTCCCTCAGACAGACACCATGTAGAAGCTATCAGTCTGTGTTTGTTTTATGTATGTAAATACTCATGTATGTGTATATGTTCATATATATATATATATATATATATATATATATATATATATATATATATATATATATATATAAAATATTGGCTAGATATGACCATATATGAGAGCCCATATCTGGGTATATTAAAAATTGGGCAGATATGGACTTATATGGCCATATAAGGCCATATCTGCCCAATTTTCCATATCTGCCCAATTTTTAATATACTCATATATCGCTTTTTTATGTAAGTCCATATATGGGATTTTTGTAAAGGACAACACTCACACTGACAACCGCTCGCCACCCGCGCTTCACAACCAAGCTTTGGTCACCTAGTATATATAGGCACCACATCTAGACCTCCAACGTAGCTCAGATGGGACACTTATTTTCCGTGTAATTAAGCAACAAACATTCATGGCGTACGTGTAAATTTGCGGTGGGCTTATAGATACCACTGAGGCACACCTATCTTTTACTACAAACCCGCCTAACTTTCAATGCCTTTTTAATTAGCGAATTTTGATTATCAGCTGGTACTCTGTCGCATGGTATGTATCCGCCTTAGCAGTACTGTGCGTGAGTCTGTAAAATGCATATAATCGTACACGAACCGCGACGGGCGTGCACAAACGCTTCAGCGGCAGACATTCACGAGCAACACCGGCGAAGAACCGCGTCGCCCCGCCGGTATACCGCGTTGTGGCCGATGGCGTCGCTAGGCCTCTCCCAGGAGTACGGCACAGCTATACGATGAACGACAGCTCGCGATCACAAAATGCTTGCTGCTGTACAGTTTTCGTCACCGTTATTTTACACACACACACTGTCGCTATTTGAGTCCGCTAACCGCGTTAAGCTACGGAGCGATGCACTTACAACGAACGAGACGGCTCCGCGGTTCCTGTTGCTCGCAGTGTATCGGCGGTCGCATGTTGGTTCAATCTGTCTCGTATCGGCGCTCGCATTCTCGCTAGACGTTTGACAGCGGTGGTTGCATGACGCAAAAGAGACAATTTAAACTTATTCATTCTAGCAGCTTTTATTTTCTGCGAAACATATTCTTTGCTTAACCGGTGGCCGGTGCGAGCTCGTAGAACTCACCACGGCGATTGGTGTGGCAGTGCGAGTTCGCTACGCCACCGGCTTGGTACCGACGACGTAGCGAAGCCTTCTTACCGCTTAGAAGTTGCAGCCGGTGAAACATTGGTTTGGGTGACACTCCGAGAAGCAAGCGTTGCCGGTGGTCGGGGCGAGCGCGTCGCCGGCGTAGCTCTCACACCGGCCGCCGGCCGGCTCGATGCCGCGGACGTAGCGAAGCCTACTTCTTACTGCTTCGAAGTTTTGGCTGGTGAAACTCCAAAAACAACCCGCTGACGATCGCAACAGCTTACTTTTGTTACCGATGAAATTATTCTTCGCACTTCTTCGTAACTCAGCACGATGAAGCGAGGTATCCGTGGCGTGTCGGAGGGTTGCACTCGTGTGCATGGGCATTGCGCTTGACGGGAGAATAAACACGGGACAGCCAGCTCGATGTGTTCGCGGTCGGACGCTGGCGCGAGTTGAACTTGTCTCTGACCAGAACGGTTCAGTGGAGAAAATAGTCCTACACGTCTACACAAACCAACCGGCCGTTGCAAATCCTCGCTGCACTGATAATTTCGTTGTCTGTCGACAAATGCTCACACGGCGACCCACACAAGCTTCACACCGGCGTGCTAAACAGATGCCCGTACACACACGCACATTCACACACGCACGCACGGCACGACCACAAATGGTTTTTAAAACTCCCATAGGGAGTTTTTAACCACCTGACATGCACGTCACGACCAAAAATACTTTTTAAACCTCGCATAGGGAGTTTCTAACCACGTGATCTAAAACTCCGTGGGGAGTTTAACAATGTCATGTCGCTCATAAACACGCAAGGGGCGTTTTACGACGACATGTGCCGACTGCACTCCGCTACCACGGAGTAAATGATTTGGGGCATGGTGGTTTTAGGGGCTCATATGCTGGCAAAGCTACCATCTCGGCTAATTTTTGTCACAGTGTAACTGAAATATTAGATACCGTGCTTTTAGCAATCGTCGCAGTGGTCATGCACACACAAACTTTACATCGTGTTTTGTTACAGGGATTACAACCAAAAGGAGCTCACCCTTCGTAGCGTTTGTAGCTGCAGTGGTTTATCCGAAAAGCACGTAGTTATTTTATAAGCAGTATTTTTCGATCTGAAAGGCTCCAAACACGCATGGAGGCTTGCTCCAGCAACGCTGAGAATTGATAGCGATCCCGCTAGCCCTTGTGAAAGCTGTCGTTGTTCTGCTTTCGCAGGAGTTACTGTAACTATGCTTAACCACCTTTATTTTGAGCTTTCCAACCATTTTAAATGCGAAGCATTTCTTAGCGAACTTCTGCGACTTTGAGCGTATCTATCTATCTATCTATCTATCTAGCCGCCGACGATTTTGTGCTCTCCTGGCCGTTTCGTTAATCGGATGCATACCAAAATTGGTGTGTCATAACATGGCCTTATTACGAACATAAATGACAGGTCATATCATGAAAATCATGGCACGCTTGTCATGAACAGCATGATTTACATTCCATGGCCTTTGGGATCCCTGGCCGTTCCGTTAATCGGATGTGTACCAAAATTGATGTGTCATAACATGGCCTTATCACGAACATAAATGACAGGTCATACCATGAAAATCATTACACGCATGTCATAAAGAGCATGATATACACTCCACGGCCTATGGGCTCTTGCGGCCGTTCCGTTAATTTCATATATACCAAAATTGGTACGGCGTGACAAGAGTTCATGACGAACATAATGGTAGGTCCTAACATGCAAATCATGACGCGTATGTGATGTGCAGCATGATTTACATGACATGGTGTCGGGGCGCTCGCGGCCTTTAAATGAAGGGATACATACGAAAACTGGTATGACGAGACATTTCTGTATGACGAACATAACTTACACGTGGTAACATGAAAATCATGATATGCATGTCATGTATGACATGATTTACATGCCACGCTCATGGCGCACTCGCGGCCGTTCCGCTAGATTGATATATACCAAAATTGGTACTGTGCGATGTGACTTTATGAAGAACATTAATAATAGGTGGTAGCATGAAAACCATGACATCCATGACATGTATGTCATGATTTACATACCGCGCTCATGGTGCATACGCGTCCGTTACGCATGCATGATATACACCAAAATTGGTGTTACGCGACACGACAGTATGACGAACGTAAGTGAGACGTGGTAGCATGAAAATCATGACATGCAAGTCATGTACGACCTGATTTACATGCCACGTTCATGATACGCTAGCGGCAGTTTCAGTAGATTGATATACACCAAAATTGGTATTGCCCGATGTGACTGTATGAACAACATGAATGACAGTTGGTAAGATGAAAAACATGACATGCATGTCATGTATGTCATGACTTAATTGCCACGCTCATGATGCATTCGCGACCGCTTCGCTAGCTCGATGTACACCAAAATTCGTATTGCGCGAAGCGACTGTATGACGAAGGTAAATGAGAGGTGGTAACATGAAAATCATGACACGCATGACATGCACGACATGATTTACATGTCATGCTCATGATGCACTCGTGCCGTTTCGCTTGCTTGACATACACCAAAATTGGTATTGCGCGACGCGACTGCATGACGAACGCAAATGAGAGGTGGTGACATGGAAATCGTGACATGCAGGTTATGTATGTCATGATTTAGATGCCGCGCTCATTGTGCATTCCCGGCCGTTTCGATAGCTTGGTATACACCAAAATTGGTATTGCGCGACGCCACTGTATGATGAACGTAAATGAAAGGTGGTAACATGATAATCATGACATGCATGAAATGTACGACATGATTTACATGCCACGCTCATGGCGCACTCGTGGCCGTTTCGCTAGATTGATATGCACCAAAATTTGTATTGCGCGATGTGACTGTATGAAGAACATGAATAACAGGTGATAACATGAAAACTATGACATGCATGCCATGTATGTCATGACTTACATGCCACGCTCATGGTGCATTCGCGGCCGTTTCGATAGCTTGATATACACCAAAACTGGTATTGCGCGATGAGACTGTATGATCAACATTAGTGACAGGTGCTAACATGAAAAACCATAATATTCATATCATGTATGGCATGATTTACATGCTCTACTCATGGTGCACTCGTGGTAAATTTCACTCCTTTGATATACACCAAAATTGGTATTGCGCGATGTGACTGCATGACGAACATAAATGAGAGGTCTTAACATGCGAATCATGTTATGCATGTCATGTACGGTATGTGTAAGGTTTTGGCCGCTCATAAGTCGATCGTGCAGACGGGATGGCGCGGCACGGTACGTCGCACAAAGCTTCTTTCTCGGCTCTCCCCCTGCCTGGTCTTCCGCTGTGCAATTATCAAGAGAAAGCAAACGGCTTCCTTTGAGCAAGCTTGTCTATCCCGATGGTCAGCATGGGTTGCGGTCAAGCGACCGTTCTCAGAGGTCGGCGGCCCGAATGTGTGGGAAAATGAGGAGGACATCTCCGGCTCTATGCCGTCGCTCGAGGCGACAGTATGCATGACCCCAACAGCGACCGACATGTGCTTTCGCAACAATGAAAGGTCGATTGCGTGGGAGGCAGGGTCACGCAAACGCCTTTTCTTTCCCGGAACCGTTTAACGACTGGGTCCGCGGGTTCCACTCGATGAGTACGGGAAAATGGCATGAATGCACCTGGGCTAAGATGCCGATGTATTTCGACCGTGAGAATCCCTGAGAGCGTGGGAAGGAGAGAGAGAGCCATGATGGAAAAGAGTGCCAAAACGCCTGTCTGCGCTGTAAAGACACTGCTGTCGAGATTAAGGACAGCCCAGTAGGGAGTGGCTTAATCTGAGGATAAACAGATTGGATAACACAAGGTTGAGGCGGACCAGCAGTGGCCGCCTCCCCTTTTCTTTGTTACCTTTTCTTTGTCTAGGCTGTAATCACTTAACTGGTCAATCAGTAAGACTCCGTACGATGCAACGTTTGTCTGGGCCGTAACCACTTGGTGGTCGAACAGTGAGACTCGGTTCTTCGTATGTAGTAACAGTCTTCTAGGCTCTAACATAAGAGAAGTTAAGTAGAAGAGTAAGATGCTGTTGATGTCTATGTTATCATCAGTGTGCTTGGGCAAGATGTACATATGACTGTAAATATTTCGCTGCAATATACCGTCAACTTTTTATTACCTCCAACCTGCCTCCTGCTTCATCGACGTCGATCATCTCCTTGACGGGACTTCAATGCACATCAAGGAGAAAACGAACAAGGAAAAACATAACTGGCGCAGTCTGACAGGGATCGGCGAGCTCTACAGCAGCATACACTGGACCAGCGCTGAGAAGACCCGAGGGGCAAGGCATCCAACAGCCACCAGCGGCAACGTCGAGACGATCCCACAGCAGTCAACTCCGGCGCCGTGGAGGAGATCCAGGAACGACACAGCATTCAGCAAAGGCTGAGCAGGATTTCTTGCGTCTTTCGCAAGTTGGCATGGCAGTTTATGTGTAAAGCACATGGTGAGAACACGCGGGGGTGCTGAAACAATGGAGTTTAATGGAGATGAGGGTACGAGTGTGGCGGAAGTGGACGGAATCGAGAGCCATCAAATAATGGTAGTCTGAATTCTGATAAATCAGCTGAGGCGAGAGTGCTTACTCAGAGGCAAGAATCGATGCAGCAGGCATCTCAGGTTTTGCCGAATTCAAGTGAAACGAGAACGCTCGAACTTGAAATCCAAAAGCTCAACCTCCACATTGAGTACGAAAAGCTATTGCAAATTAGAATGAACGCGGAACGTCTCAATAGCTTGTTGTCCAACTCTGGGTCGGAGACGGGTGATCAGAGGCGACGGTGTTTCGATTCTGTCCAGCAATGTGCAAAAGTGCTGAAAGGGTTTCGCCTGCCGAGTGACGCGGATGTGCCATTATGGTTTGAGGAGGTAGAAAAACTGTTTGCTACTTACCAAGTACCGTATGATAGTCGCGTGCATTGGGTTATACCAGCACTAAGAGAACGAGTTCGTTACCTACTGCGTAACCTCAACACTGAAGAGAGTGCACATTACGAGGCAGTTAAAGCAGCAGTGCTGACGGAACTGAAGCTTTCTCCGGCAGAGTATCTGCTGAGGTTTGAACGAGCGGTAAAGCGGAAGGAAGAGACGTGGGCGCAGTTCGCGTCGCGTGTGAGAACTTATTTCTCATACTACCTTCAAGTGAGAGAGGCCGACACGGTAGAAGTGATGGCCGAACTCATGGTTGCTGACCGTATAAAATCGGGACTCAGTACGGAGGGTCTTGAGTATCTGAGATTAAGGGAAGGCGAGGAATGGCTTAGGCCAACCGAGATCGCTAAAGTGCTCCAAACTTTCGAGCAAGCGAAAGGGAAAGGGCGTGCTTCAAAGCAACCAACTGTAGAAATGGGGCAGAAGCTGGCGACACGAGTAGAGAAAGGGGCTCTGAAGTGCCACCTATGTCACGGCTCAGGCCATTTCGCTAGAGAATGCCCGAAGTCTAGTGATCAGGACAGCAAATGCTAAGAGGCTATCGAGCCAAAGCGGAAGGTACAAAAGGTAACGTTATCCCACGAGACGGAAAATGAAATATCCGATGGAGTACTTAGCGCAAAGGTGAAGTCTCTGAAACACGAGGGTCAAGGCACAAATAAACTGCAGTTAATTCCTGTATCATGTGCAGGTATAGCCGCAGATGCGATTTTGGATACGGGGAGTGAGATAACCGTCATTCGGGAGAGTCTGCTTCCGCGTAGTCTAATAGAGTCGTGTGGCAAGGTGAGATTGGTGTCTGCTTTTGGTAAAACTATCGAGGCAAGGCTAGCTACGTTGCCGGTCAAAATAAATAGCCCGCGAGGGGTTACGGAGCCTCAGAGCGTCGACCTACAGTGCGCGGTAACTGATGAGCTCGTCGAGGGCACAGATTGTTTGTTGACCGAGGAAGATTGGAAACTTTTGTTGAAGGCCAGCAGCCCTCTGGCACCCTGTCGAGCACCGGCCGAGCCAGCTCATGAGGCAGAACAAGCATTAGAGAAACCAAAAGTAGCGGCCTGCAATCTTACCTTGGAGGGAAAAGACGTTTCCGGTGAAGATGCGCAAATTGATGAAGAAAGGGAGGCGTCGTTAGGCCAAAGAGAAGAGTTCCGCAAAGTGCAGTTGGGTGACACTACGCTAAAAAAATGTTGGGATGATGCTCGTAGTGGGAAATCCGGCATGTTCATTTCAGACGGACTATTATACCACTGCGACTCACTAGCAGGCACTCGAGTGAGTCAGCTAGTTGTCCCCAAAGATAAGCGTACTGAGGTAATGCACTTAGCCCATGAGTCACTATGTGGGGGGCACCTAGGGCCAAAGAAAACAAAGGCTCGCATTAGGTATAACTTCTTTTGGCCGGGTATGGCGAAGGAGATATTAGAGCATTGTCGTTCGTGCCATGGATGTCAAATTCGTTCAGACAGGCGTCGCACGGATAGGGTGCCTATAACTCTGCTTACTGGACCCGAACACCCTTTCCAAGTTGTAAATGTAGATGTAATCGGACCCCTGGACACACCGTCAGCGAGAGGGCATAAGTACGCGCTGTGCTTAGTGGACCTTTGCACGAGGTGGCCAGAGTTGGTCCCACTGCGCTCTTTGACAGCTAAGGCAACTTGTGATGCACTGATTGAGATCTTCAGTCGCACAGCCGTTCCGGAGATGATCTGCTCCGATCAAGGCACTAATTTTAAATCTCAGCTCACGCAAACGATGCTGGAGAATCTAGGCTGCACACCAAGATTCTCAACCCCAGAACACCCAGAGAGTAATGGAGTTGTAGAGGGGTAGAATCGAGTACTGAAAAACATGTATCATGTCATTCAGAGAGACTCCAAGAAGTGGGACAAATTGGTCCCAATGGTTTTATGGGCTTATCGGGAAGTTCCCCATGAGGTAACCGGAGTAGCTCCGTTTCGTCTATTGTATGGAAGTAATCCCACGGGACCGCTTCTAATACTGCAGAGGACATGGACGGGAGAAATGCCGGTGCCCGCAACATTGAGAGAAAACCCCGCTACGTATTTACAGCAACTTAAGGAGCAGCTTGAGACTGCCGATAATATTGCTGAGCTAATGAGTGCAACTCATCAGGAGAGTTACGCCAGTGCGTATAATCGCAGCACCAGGCTCAAAGCTTTTAACGTTGGCGACCAAGTTGTGGTTTTCGACAGTGATCGGAATTGTAAGATGTCACCTAAATGGCTAGGCCCATTCACAGTGGTTGGACGTGAGCGCGAACATTCTTACCGTGTTGAAGCATCTGAGGGAAAGGTGAAAACTGTCCACGCCAACAACATTCGACCTTACTATGCAAGGGTCAGTCATATTGGGGTCTTCTTCGATGAGGACCATGATTTTGGGGAGGTGGAATATGCTCCACAACCAACCACTATAAAGCGGGAAGAGCTAGTGCTAACGAGCGAGAAGGTTGCTCACCTTGATGCTGACGCGCAAGCGGAAGTACAGGCGGTGTTCCAAGACATTGCACTCTCTTTGACGGCACCCCGGGTATAGCGAAGGTAGACGAACATAAGATAGAAATAGAACCGGGCCACCAGCCAAAAAAGGTGTTTCCTTATCGGGTGCCGGAACTATTAAAGAAGGAAGTCAGCCGGCAAGTTGACGAACTTTTGACTTCGAAGTTGATCTACCCCACGGAGAGTGAGTTCGCACACCCGGTGGTATGCGTCGGAAAAAAAGATGGGACTATCCGCATGTGTATGGACTACAGGGCTTAAATGCTGTCACCAAAGTGGATGCGTTCCCTATGATGAATCCTCAGGAATTGATTTTCCGAGTAGGCAGAGCGCAGTTCATTACGGTAGTGGACCGTAGGCGCGGGTACTGGCAGGTACCGATGGAAGAGGAGAGTCAAATTCACCGCGTTTGTAACGCATGAGGGTCAGTACGCATGGAAAGTGATGCCTTTCGGGCTAAAAAATTCCGCGGCAACCTTTCAAAGAATGGTGAATAAGCTCTTGTCGCAACATCAAATGTATGCCATGGCATACCTTGATGATATTGCTATTTTTTCTAGCACTTACGAGGAGCACGTAAAGGATATCGACATTATTCTTAATGTCTTAGATAAGGCGGGACTGAAAGCCAGTCCGGAGAAGTGTCAGATTGCGCAATCCCACATACATTACCTGGGGCATATTGTCGGTTCAGGGACACATGCACCAGACCCCGAAAAAATAGCAGCGATTAAGAACCTGGTACCACCGCGCACCAAAAAGCAACTACGCAGCCTGTTAGGACTTTGCGGCTACTATTGCGAGTACGTCCGAGGATACGCAGAGGTGACGAGCCCGCTCACGCTGTTAACAAAGAAAGCGGTACCTAATAAGATACCCTGGCCGGAGGAAGCCCACGCGGCATTTGAGATTCTCAAACAATCTTTGTGCGAGGCCGTGGCGCTTAACACTCCAGAGCCATCTAAGCCCTACTGGCTTTTCACAGACGCATCAGCTAGGGCGGCGGGAGCATGTTTGGCGCAAATGTCAGCCGAGGGGCAAGAGAAGCCTATCGGCTTTGCAAGCCACCGCCTCTCACCGACCCAGATGCGCTGGTCCACCATTGAGAGGGAAGCGTTCGCAATAATATGGGCATTAAAGAAGTTTGACTACTGGCTTTTCGGTGCCATAGTAAACGTCGTTTCCGACCACAATCCGCTGTCGTACCTTACAACTTCGACTCCGCACGGGGCGAAATTGACAAGATGGGCGCTGGCGTTACAGCGATATCATGTGTCAGTACAACATCGGAAGGGCGTATGTAACGGTAATGAAGGGTGTATGTAACAGTAATTAAGGCTCCAGAATAGTTTATGGAAGCCATCAGAATAACAGTGCCATGCCAACTGGGGGGGACGTGAATGTTCCTGCCCACTTGCTGCTGCATTTTGTGGACTGTGGGATTGTGAGTTCAAGAAACAGACACTAGTGATCATGCTGCTTGAAGCAACAATCTTGTGCTTGATTGTTTAGCATGTACTTGTTTACATTTCTTGTATTCTCCAATCTTGTTGTCTTGCAATTGTGTTTAATGTTTGTGTAGACTGTTGTATGGTTACAAAGTCCAGCGACCTAATCGCGGCAGTACTTTATCGTATCGCTGAGCGTAGAACAGCCCAGCGTACTCTTCAGGGGGGACGTGTTAGGATTTGGCCGCTTATAGGTCGATCGTGCAGACGGGATGGCGCGGCACGGTACGTCGTACAAAGCTTCTTTCTCGGCTCTCCCCCTGCCTGGTCTTCCGCTGTGCAATTATCAAGAGAAAGCAAACGGCTTCCTTTGAGCAAGCTTGTCTACCCCGATGGCCAGCATGGGTTGCGGTCAAGCGACCGTTCTCAGAGGTCGGCGGCCCGAACGTGTGGGAAAATGAGGAGGACATCCCCGCCTCTATGCCGTCGCTCGAGGCGACAGTATGCGTGACCACAACAGCGACCGACATGTGCTTTCGCAACAATGCAAGGTCCAATGCGTGGGAGGCAGGGTCACGCAAACGCCTTTTCTTTCCCGGAACCACTTAACGACTGGGCCCGCGGGTTCAACTCGATGACTACGGGAAAATGGCATGAATGCACCTGGGCTAAGATACCGATGTATTTCGACCGTGAGAATCCCTGAGAGCGTGGGAAGGAGAGAGAGAGCCATGATGGGAAAGAGTGCCAAAACGCCTGCCTGCGCTGTAAAGACACTGCTGTCGAGATTAAGGACAGCCCAGTAGGGACTGGCTTAATCTGAGGATAAACAGATTGGATAACAGAAGGTTGAGGCGGACCACCAGTGGCCACCTCCCCTTTTCGTTGTTTAACGCAAGGTACTTAAGACTGGACGGAATTCGTTTCCCTTCAGTTTAGTCTGTAATCACTTAACTGATCGATCAGTAAGACTCCGTACGATGCAACGTTTGTCTGGGCCGTAACCACTTGATGGTCGAACAGTGAGACTCGGTTCTTCGTATGTAGTAACAGTGTTCTAGGCTCTAACTTAAGAGAAGTTAAGTAGAAGAGTAAGATGTTATCATCAGTGTGCTTCGGCAAGATGTACATATGACTAAATATTTCGCTGCAATATACCTTCAAGTTTTTATTACCTCCAACCTGCCTCCTGCTTCATCGACGTCGATCATCTCCTTGACGGGACTTCAATCCACATCAAGGAGAAAACGAACAAGGAAAAACATAACTGTATGATTTACATGCCACTGTCATGGTGCGCTTCCGGCCGTTTTGTTAACGTGATATATACCAAAATTGGTATGGCATGACACGAGTGCGTGATGAACATAAACGACAGGTCATGCATTTATATACCAGAATATGCGTTTCATTGGCATGGTGTACACTAGATTGTGCATGCATGCGTGCATGGCAAACATGCGATATATGGTGGACTAGATGCCATGGTATGAATGATTTCATTTGACTCAAAGACAAACAAGGTGATGTATGCAGGTCTTTGCTGGCTGCTTCGCATTACATCGATTCCCACAGTGTGTGGGATCTGCCGAATTTTTCGAAAATAGCAAGCTGTCATAATGAGATGTATGGCTTTATACACATTCTCGGTATTTGTACAGCGTTGTGTGCGCCTGCGCCCAAGGTGGCCTGCGCCTGTGTCATGGATGGCTTGTCCCGGCGTCGTTATTCTCTCGATACACGAGGCAAGCCAAGTAATCGAAAACGTAACTGTGCATATGCACGGCCGCACCGAGTAGCAGCGCGCGTCATTTCTGAGACGAAGTGAAGGTAGCAAAACTATGTCGCTCCAAAGTCTTAGCGACCTGAAAACTGCGTGCACGGTTGCCTGAGCACGCTCAAAAGTTGCTCAAGACGCGCTGACGAGCCTGGGATCATTACGTCACGCGAAGGCAGCGCCACTTTAATGCATACTACTAACGCAGGCCTATATACACATTATTATGGAGTAATACCTTTTAATATAAAGAAACGAACAATATTTGAATACTAACAAAAAATCGTCAACCGCGTACAGCAATCAACGATAACGTGGTCGTATTCATCGGATCATTCATGTTTTTGCCGCCAGAGGCGCCACAGGTCATTTTTCGCGACTTTCAATTAAGAAATAAGAAATACAAATTCATCTCCCACGAATAAAACAGGGTTGGTTTGAGTCCGCGCGACGGACAATGTTTAGATCACTGTAGTCAACTCATTTCATATTCTGGGCAGTTGTCGGTCCCTTTAAGCCGATCGCTCTGTGTCAATAAGTTGTAATGCTTTCTGTGAATGTGCGACACGTTAGCAATAGATGCAGAATGACTTAGGATGAGGTTAGTTCGTGAGCTTGGTGCCAATCACTTGTCATTACTGATGAGATCTTTACGCTCGAGACAACTGGCCCGCTTGAGAGCGTCGTCAATGATTCATGAAAGTTATTTTTGTTCGGTTAGTGCTTTACGGAGCTGATCACAGTTGCGAGTGAATTCACTGTCGTCCGAACAAATTCTTTTGAAGTGGATCGCATGGCTATAGCGGAAAGTTGTTTCGCGA
This sequence comes from Rhipicephalus sanguineus, assembly GCF_013339695.2. Taxonomy (NCBI): domain Eukaryota; kingdom Metazoa; phylum Arthropoda; class Arachnida; order Ixodida; family Ixodidae; genus Rhipicephalus; species Rhipicephalus sanguineus. Next base: position 164,508,450 of record NC_051179.1, read on the forward strand.
TGATGACATGGCTGCTTTTAAAATGAAGATATCGTTGTAGGTCAGTGGGCTTTCTGTAAATATTCGTCATTAGTTTAACATTGCACAAAAACACAGTGACTTCAAGGAAGTTGATGCTGAATGGTGAATAAGAGTGGGAAAAATAAATCGATGGTTTTGTGTTGTTAAAGTCCATCAGTCCATTTTCAGTCTTTCATCGCAGAACCATCGACTTCCCTTTACCCGCAAGCTCATGTACTGCAGTCAATTGCCATAGTCACCCAGCTACCAGAGCTTCTTTAAAGATGGTAAATAACGTGCAAAGAAATTGCATTTTTTTCTCGCAGAGTGATGTACCATGGTCGTCGTAGGAAAGTTAGTTGCTGCTGTAAGACTGACGAAACATTGTGTTAAAGTATAGCAGCAAGCAGCTACCAGTACTTTATTGCTGTGAGAGAGAGAAAAAAAATACTGATCTATTGTGGGTCGAAACGGAATACTAAGGACGCGTCATGTAGTCATCATTTGTGCAACAATGTCTGGTATTGATGAAAAAGTAAAAAGGAAGGTCGAGTATCTCTGCAGCTTTATTTTGTAAGCGTTCGGTTTTTTACTTAATCATTCATTGCTGCCGAGCCGGCAGTAGCATACCAACGCGGCAGTAGTATTGATCATAGCACAGAAAGCACTTGAAGCTAAAGGCGATTACAATATAATCGTTAGATTATACCGACCGTGTTTACTGTTACCCGGACGTAATGAATGCGTTGTGCTGCATGGTCCGCAGAAATATTCATTTTAAATTAAAAGTACTATTTGTAATGACAACGGAACATTTAAATGAGCTAAAGCGTTAATGTAATATGAGCACATAAAATATGTGCCTGTGTATTCTCCCTACGTCATTACTGGCCCGTACCGGAATTAAGAAAAGCACGAAGTGACACTGTCTCAACGTACGTTCAGCTTGAAAAATGGATCTGCAACCACGCGTTAGTGAGGGTTCTCGGCAGTCTCTTTCTTAATGTCATTCTACGATACACTTTCGGGAAATCTTTAGTACGGCGTCGCCGAAGCAGCTCGTTCTTTATGATACTATTTTTCATGTCGTACAAAATCAGGAGTAGATAGGGTGTCTAACACATAGGCTTACGTAAGAGCAGTTATCGCAGCGAAATAGTTCCCCATTACGCAGGACTATATGCTTCCTATTTATGGTCCATGAAGACAGCAAGCAACATAGGCTTCTGGTATATGATCCCCCAAGCAGGAGCAAAGCTTCCTGTATATGCTCTCTAAAAGCTCAAGTAGAATTCGCTTATATGCACCCTAGGGAGCATATACTCCTGCCCTACGGAACTATATCCCTGCCATAAATACCGTGTTTACTCGAATCTATGCCGGCCCCGATTCTAAGCTGACCCCCGAAATTCGCATGGCCAGAAAAAAAGACCCTTAATCATTGTACTCAAATCTAAGCCGATCCCCCCCCCCCCCACACACACACACACTGGCACATCGTCCTTTCGAAAAAAAAAACCACATCGGCTTACATTCGAGTAAATACGGTAACCAAATACATACAAAGCCGTCGCCAGGGACAACGTAAAGAAAGGCGCCACGTGAAAAATATAAAGAGAGGTATCCACGCAGCTTTCGTTTCACGGAATTCATTTATAAGTCATTCAGAAAATCAGTCTCAAATTCGCTTAATATTTAAACACTTGCGAATCTTGATCATCTCGTCTCCTTATTCCTACTATGATGTCCTTCGCTGTTAGGAAAGCGCTTCTGTGAAATTCCAGGGGAACCTGTGCAAAACAGTAAGGGAAAATGAAGTGAGCTCCAGCACTTTAACCTTGAAATTTATTTGTATTCCCAGTAGCAGTAATCTATATTTTATTTCGTCGCATTGTTGCAAAAGACCGACAGAATAATAAACAAAAACAAAAAAATATGACAATCGTCCGAAGCGTCTCTTACTCACAAAAGCGCATATCACAGATTATTCTTATAACGCGAACTGACGACTACAGGACAAGGAGACACACGAGTCGAGTGTCTCCTAGTCCTAGTCGTCAGTCAGCGCTGTAACGATCATCATGGCATACCAGTAGCCTAAGGCGCCACCCTTCTACGCGTATTACAGACTTCGACATATATGTTTACGGAGCATTTCTGCGCGAAACGCTGTGAAAGGTGAAGGTGTCTCCAGCAGGATAACATAAATTGCACAAAGTCTTCAATAATTTCGAAGAGCATAGAATGATACGGCAAATCAGTTACTTCGGGATCCCGCAGGGAGGCGGAAAGGCTGTGAGCAGGAAAGTGACGACCACCCGCCTGTGGCGCAAAGCCACGATGAAATCCGTACATATTTACCAAAAACAAGAGCTCCCTAGTTTACGAAAGAGTCATCCTCGTCCAGTGTTCCAACCGGGTATCTACGCCATCACATATGGCTTCGCTTGCAGCTTTGGGGTAGAAATAGGTGCATGGCACTTTGCCCTCTGAGAACATATATGCCTGTTCCGTGCTCAGGTATCGCTGTTTGTGTTCTTCGCATAACTGGAACATATACGCATTTAATTTTCAGCCGCCGCGGTAGCGCAGTGGTTACGGTGCCGGGCTCGAGCCGTGATCGAACGACGCGAGTTCGATCACGGCTGTGGCGGTCGCATTTAAATAGAGCCGAAACGGTAGAGGACCGTGTTCTGTGCGATATCCGCACACGTTAAGGAACACCAGGTGGTCGAAATTATCCGCAGTCCTCTAAAAAAGCGCCAGGCCTGCGCGGAAAGCGCAGCACAGTCACAGCGCAAGCTGGAAGAGCGGTATTTCAAGAGCCCGTTATAAACCTTTCTTGGCGCTAGTACCCACTACGCCACGAATCATAATTTTTGTGAAGTAGGGAAGCACCCACTGCGTCATTATTTGTCATTCTGCGGAGAATTTCTAGAGCCCGTTATAAACCTTTCTTGGCGCAAGTACCCACTACGCCACGAATCATAATTTTTGTGAAGTAGGGAAGCACCCACTGCGCCATTATTTGTCATTCTGCGGAGAATCGAACTACCGTCTATAAGGTACACTTTGTTGATGCGACGGCTGATGACGATGAAGAATTATGGCTGAGCCCTTTGTAATGAGTTGGAAGCTTTAAACGACACACTAGTTACGTAATTCGCATTTTGTGACGCCCTGTCGTTATTTCACTCTCCCACCACGCTATATGACATACGTTAACGTGACAAAGATAGAGAGAAAGAACTTCATTGAGACCCTGAGGAAATAGATCGTGGGGGCATTATGGGCTTCCTTGGCAACCAATAGAAGTGCACTTGCGAGGAACCCCCTACGTTATAAATCATCATAATTTTTGTAAAGCAGGGAGATATCCACTATGCCATTTTTCGTCATTCTGCGGAGAACCATGATACCCGCTAAACATCTGTAATGAATTAAGTCCACTTTGTTCATGCTGTGGCTGATAACGATGAAGAATTATGGCAGAGCCTTTTGTAATGGGTTGGAAGCATTCAACAACCCACTCATTGCGCAGTTCACATTGTGTGACGCCTGGTTACAGAATTCGCGTTGTGTGACCCCTGGTTCTTAACTCTTCTCCCACGCTACATTACATATGTTGGTGTGGTTCCTTCCCGTCATGAAGCCTGCATATGGTCTTTGTTCTAAGCAGGTTCAAGCACCGGGATGGTTCTGGCAGACCGTGCGCACAAACGGGTCTTGAACGTCACGAAGGTACAAGAAGCGATTCACAAGCTGTCGCAGAAACAAATGCGACAAACCCAAACCACCGTCATGCACACGTCGAAAAAGATTAGTCCTAGTAGTCTTCTCTCATGTGGAACTCAGTACTGTGGTGGAACATGGAGCAAAGTGCTAAAACGCGTAAAAGGCATGCCTGTGCGTCCGGGGGTTAAAACTTTCTTCTTTAAGCTTCATGCTGATGTCTTGCCAGTTAAGATGTGGTTGTCTGAAAAAGGGTTGTTCGTTCCGTGGGGTGACCAGTGCTTTTTATGTCGCAAACCAGAAACCATTGAGCATGTCTTTCTGGAATGCTGGGACGGGGTGTTCTTCTGGGACGTCCTGCAAAGGACACTAAAGAAAGATTTCCCATTGGACGCACAGGGTATAAGACATTTTATGATCGAAAATGATGATGGATTTCCCTATGATATTACAGCTGTACGTAACGCTGATGTTGATGCTCGGCGAGCCATAGAATACTTTTGTGAGGCGCTGACTTCGTTTCTTGAATTGCAAAAAAATGCAAAAGGATGCACTCGATTGGGCACCTCGCATGGAATTACTGTTGATAACTGAAGCCCTGCAATAAAGAAAAAAAAACCGGGATGGTTCTGAGGTAGAATACTGGGCTCCAACGCAGAGGGCCCAGGTTCGAACCCCGTTCCATCCTAGAATTTTTTTCATATTTCGTTTTTTTTTCTTATTTCGAGCGAAAGCGGTTACAGACACTGGCGGCGGCGGCGACGGACAAACACGGCGCCAAAAACGGTCCTTGCAGTCTCATAACGCCTTTCGCTGTAATACGGCGTCTCTGATAGCCTCAGTCGCTTTGGGACATTAAAGCCTGTAAAGCAACAAGCCAAGTTATGTTCTGAGAGGAACGACAGCCTATGCGGTTGTGTGTGGAGGAGATATTCTTGCGATATTACAAGATCGTGTGAGCACCACGCCCTTAAAGTCAATAATTTGTTCGAAGGCAGTTAGCAGACGTCGCTGTAAGTCATGCGAGCCTCAATGCCCGATTACTCACTTTTGTTTTTGCAGTGCGAACCAAACAAACGTTGCGAATGGTGTGCAGCACGGAGAGCTTTACAGCCTGCAGAGCAAAGCGCATGCCGATGCAGTTGCGCGGACCAGCACCGAAGGGGAGGTAAGTGTAAGGCTGGATGGATGCGGCGTTTTCGTCGTTGAACCTGCAATGACATATTTTCGGGAACTCAATGTAACCCTCAGGGGAATAGCGAGAGCAGCAGCTTAGAAGAGGCAGGAAACAATGTTCAGCCTAATGGTCACTTGTCGCTAGAACCACATCACGAACCACGGGGAAAATAAAAGAGGTAGACGATAAAAAATTCATACTAAATGAAACAGATACTCCAGTGTATTGAATGCATCATCAGGGCGCATTCAGTCTATCGGCACCAAAAGTGCCGGCCGTGGCGTACCTCGCTTTCCCATAGTTCTACTTCCAATTAAAGCGTATATTGTAGCAGCAAGAATTAGAAAACGTGCACAACAATACAAATATGAGCCTCAAAATAACACTGCGGTGTAAATGCAGCCCTTATTTATTATCGTTTCTTAATGGGATACGCGAAACCTTGGATGCCATTTATTTGTACAAGTTCGTGTTTGGGTCACTCACCTTTCCGGGTCAAAGACTGATGGATTGCTGAAATATTGGGGGTCGCGATGCATAGAGTAAATAGGGATTGCAATGGCATCGCCTTTCTTTACTTTTACGCCAGTGTGGCTCAGAACGTAGTCACTGTCTGCGGCTCGCTGAATTCTGCAAAAGGTAATAAATAGGGTATTCAATAAAAGTCTGAATGCCAGCAACGTTCGCATAATAACCGGTTTACGTTGAACATCTGTATAGATAATGGCGGCGTTCAATTGAATTCCTCCTCCTTTTTTTTGCGCCGCATGCGCGTATTTAAAAACAGCCTGCAGAGAAACATCTATCGTATGTAACGTAACATGTTCATCCTGTTATGTCTGGGAGCACTGTGTACGTTAATTTTGCGCAGGCGAACCAACTCGCGAGCCCATGAATTTCTGAAGGAAAAATCAAACAGGGTTTGCTGAGCGATTACATGGTATATGATGACAGTTTTTCGTCTGCTGCTTATTTTTTAGTGAAGCCGAATATTTGCTATCACTGAGATGACAAGCACAATTTGCTGAAAAAAGTGGGTCAGGTTTATCTCTTCTAAACCTAGTTATCCCGAGCGACAGGTGCGTTTGGCTTGGTTTTGCAGAGCCTATGAAGGGAGTGTTTTAAATGCGAAGCATTTATTTGCGAACCTTTCGCACTTTGAGCGTTTCTATCTACGTATCTACATATCTATTAAAGACGATAGTCTTTCTTGGGGAACTTAAAAGGGCCCTGCAACACCTTTCTTAGTTATATTGGAATAGTCTCATTATTGACGTGTGACTCTTCACGAGTCATATGCCGCAAAAATTTTTCGAATCCGTCAAGTCTAAGTGGTGTTACCAAATTATAGAGATCACGTTCTGCAGCTTTCTCCCTCAACTCAACGTCTCGAGCGCGCGGAAAGCTAGGCAGCGAGTCGAGGGAGGGAGCGCAGAGGAGCGAGACTCCGCCCAAGAGCGCCGGCGGAGTTTTTTTCTTCATTTTTTTCTCTCTGATGTCTGGGCGCAACCACGTGGTCTGTGCCGCCATTTCCGGTCGGCTTGCGTCGTTCTCGTCGAGCGGAGCCGATCGCTCTGTGTATCGCGCGTGCTTGAAAACTGCGCGTCGGTTTGGTAATGTTGGGTGTGCACCTCGAACGCCGTAGTGTTTTCATCGCTCTGCCAACCATGGAGGCAAATCTGCGCGCTCGTTTGGAACGAATGACAGCTGAGATAGGTTTCGGCCCATACTCCGATACACCGCCTCGTAAGACGGCACTGGCAGACGACCCTGAAGCGCCGCCATTACCGAACGCCAGCATTGTTAACGGAGACACGCTGCGCCCCTGCCTCGGTCGGTCGTGAGAACGTGCCGACGATGCAGTTCTCAGCTGACGAGGCAACACTCGAACGGTTGCCACTCTCAACGGCAACCGGCGATGGTCAAAAGCACAGAAATATTCACGTTTTCGGCACTGCGCATGGCGAAGAAAACGGAACCACGCAACTACGAGCAGACGAGCTGTCGGTGAGACCGGAAGTGCTAATATTAATGTTTGTTCGGTGTTCTTAACGCGGTAACAGAATGTAAACATAGGGTGTGTTCAGATAAGGACAGACCAAGGGGGGTCCCGACTATTTTTTGTTTTGCACGAAATTTTTATATGAGCTGGGAAAATGTCTCTATAGAAAGGAATGAACCTTCGTTTTGCGGAAATTATCACGGATTTCTAGGAAAAAATTCGCGTTTCACAACAGGTGGAAAAAGGCAATTCTGCAACTTTCAGATTTCACAACTTTGGAGGCCTATCACTAAAAACTTAACGCATTATGGACATCAGTGCTAATTTTTCGTAAATCTTCAGCAATAGTACTATCGGCCTACGGAAATTTAAATTTGTGTGACTGACAGTACATTTTTGAAAAATTGCCAAACTTTGATTTTTCAGCGGCTGCCTCTGGCTGACCCCAAATTCAAGGGTCTTTTTTCGCAGTTTTCGCTAAAGCGCTGAAGCTGAAAATATTTCTCGCAAGTCTACGAAAGGTTTTTCGCTAATTAAGCAAAACATTATGCGACTACACTGCATATTTATTCCGTTATAAAATCCCAAAAATGCCATAATTCCAAAACTAGCGAAAATTGCAACATTTTAGGGTCGTTTTAAAAAAAATAATCATCACCGATTTTTATGAAAATGATGGACTATACCCGGCCATGACTGCTAAATATTGTGCTGCAAAAATATGTTGCATTATTTTGTTTGAAGTGAGAAAACTGAGCTAATTTTAATACCCATGTATAGTCTTAACATCAATGTGTGGCGTTCTAATGATAAAATAAATTTAATAGACATATTTAGTTCGTAGCTCGCTTTTTTGGTTTTAATAATGACGATGGACCCAGGTTGTGTCTTTTTGACTGTTTTGAGACACAGAAAAGCTGAGCTTGAATTTTTCAGAGCTCCTCTGTCTGTATCCATACTACGGCACATTGAGGCAGCAGGTACGCGAGAGCGCGTACAGCAAGACCAGAGCGTAACTGAATGCCACCCGCAAGAGAGGGAAACAAAAGTACGTATAACAGCCAAGCACTCCGAGAACCTGTGACGGAGAACACATGACCGTCGTGAAATGCGAGACGCACCGCGGTGCGCCTGCAACGGTCGGACCCAGACAGGAGAGAGCGTTCCCCTCACCCCTGAAAAGCAGTTTTTTGGGTGTAGACCATATGTCAGTCTGGATAGTGAACTCGAACAAAGAAGTCGTGTTGTTTTCTACGTGTGTCAATGATACAGTTTTTTCATCACATTGTAGTTACTCTCGTGTCGTCCTCTATTATTAATAATGAGTTATTTCGTAAGCAGATAAGATAGAGATTGCGGAGTAAGTAAGAAGCCCACTGCAAGCAGCTCTCTTCACGTAAACCCTGGTGTCAAGACATCAGCTGCGATCCGGCTACTGAACTTTCGTTATTGCACTAAGAACTTCATTGGACGCTACCTTCACCCCAAAGTGATTGTACCTTATACTCACTGTAACCTACTGTGTCACCGAGAGACCTCACTGTGGCACAGTTCTGATGGCGAAGTTTCCTGAACGAAATTGCTGCGCCGACTACTTAAAGAGACACAAGCGGAAGATCAGGTTTCAAAGGAATTTCCGCAGTGTCAAAGACTTGGGAAATGACAAGCTAAAGAAAGTGTTGGAAGCTGACACAGCGCTCAGAGTGCATGAATCGCACTTTGTGTGCCAGAATTGCTTTAGGAACTTTAAGGAAGACATTGAGCATATGGAAGAGGAATCCAGTCAGTCCAATGAGGGTTTCCAGACTACAGAGGAAGTTATGGAAAGCATTAAGGCAGTCGTTCGTGCCCCATCAGCAGTGTCGCCACTAAAGCCTCCTCGGAGTGTAAAGAAAGGGAAGGGACTCTCGTACGCAAAGCGCAAGGCAAATGGAATTACTAGAGCAGCTGTAAGAAACATTCGATGCGGAATTCGCACAGCATACGGTATTAAAGGCATTCCATCACAATTCAGTTGCTGCGCCTGTGCCAGCTGGAAAAAAAACCTACACACAGCGTACATCAAGTGCACATCTTTTCGAGAGCGCTGCCGTCTGCTATCCTTGATACATCTGAGCCTAACAATAAAAGAGGTGCAACGCTTCATTCCAGAGGCAACGAAGCACGCGATTCTAAAGGCCAGGAAGATAGCTGCAGAATAAGGTTTGTGGAGCCTTTTGGAGCCGTACTGCAGAGAAAAATTGAGTGAAGCAGACACCAACAAAATCCTTGAATACTACACAAAAGATGAGCTGGACTGTTCAAGACAGAGTCCAAACAAGAAAGATGTGGTGCGCGTGCGCATCGATGGAAAAGCCGAATTCATTTCGAAGCGTTTCATGACGCGGTCGCTACGAGAGACATACTCAGTCTACAAACTTGCTAATCCGCTGTCAGCGGTTGGTCTGACAAAATTCATATCTTTGCGCCCAGAATAGGTCAAATGCTCACAGCATCGGGAAGGGTGTGTATGGGCATATTGTGCAAATTTCGAACTATGCCTTATTAGGATCAAAAATGCGTCGGGGTCTTTGATGTCGACTGATGATGTGCAGGCGCTCTGTGTGTGCACGCAGCCTAGCACCAAATGCTTCTTAGGCGAGTGCAAACAATGTCCTGTGAAGCATGGTCTCAGCCTGGGAACTCTTGGCATAGCACCGGACGAAGAAATTGTATTTGCTACTTAATTGGGAATCAGGTGAACTAATAAAGAAGACCATGATGCCTCCAGCATTCCTAAAGGAATTTCAAAATGTGACCATAAAATGGATCCCTCATAACTACCTCACGCGCACGCAAGCAAATGCCATACACGAGGAAAAACAGTGTTGTGAAAAGGGTTCCATTGTTTTCCACTTTGACTTTGCCGAAAATTGGTCCATCGTACTCCCAGATGAAGTACAACTTTACCATTGGCAAAGTACGCAAGTTAGCATCTTTACTTGCGTTGTATCGACAAGAAAGTCGACATGGAACTACGCAATAATTAGCGATGTCGTTTGCCACGACTCTGCACATGCTTGCTAGGCCCTGAGAAAAATCAAGGATCACATTGAAGATTATGCTCCAATTTACACGAAACTAACACTTGTGAGTGATGGAGCAGCTGCCCATTTTAAGAAGCGCTTCCAACTGCACGAATTGCAATGCAGTCAGCTTCTGACAACCAAGTGGCTTTTTTCGACAACGGGGCACGGCAAAAATGCCTGCGACGGCGTCGGTGGCCTTGTGAAACACCAAGCCACACTACATAACCTGCGTTCACCCGCCACCGAGGTCATTCAGTGCGCAAGTGATTTTGTTACTATTGTAGCCAGTAAACTTAAAAAGGTTTTCTTACTGCATACGGAGAAGAATGAAGTGGAAGCCTTCAGAGAACTGAAGAAGAAGGAATGGAAACTTGCCAGACGGGTTCAAGGTATTCAGGCAACCCACATGTGCAAACACATGAAATCGGACCAAGGGAATTTCCTGTACGTAGCGCGGTGCGCAGTCACAGAGTGGAAGGAGTTGTGAATCTGCAGTGTGCAAAATTTGATTGCCCGAATGGATATTACTCATTCTAGGTGACGTGAATAAACTATTTAATGTGCAACATGAACGTGCTTCTTGTAGATTCATAACTCCCTCATTCCCACCATCTCAACCCGTTTCTGCGAATGATAAATTCGTCGAAACATTAAGACCGCAACGGTCTTAATATTCCCATACAATGGTAATGCTCGAGCCACCTGTACATTATTGTAACCAACTCTAGTCCATAAATTTCGTTGCTTGATGGAAGAAAATCAGGGTAAGTACGCAGTTGAAGATGGTAACACGAAGGCTTTTATTATTAATAAAGTATAAGAAGATATTTTTGCAGGATTTTCATCAAAATATGGCCCTCAAGTAGTCTTAGGGCAAGTTATAATCATTTTCCTTAAAGAAACAAACGCGAACCTCACATTTCGGGCCCCCTTTCTCTACCACCCAGCAGCGAGCAATTGGGTCTAGGCACACTAACGCAACAATAACATTTTCCCGTACTGTTAGGGAAATACTAGTTAAATCTCTTTTGCGTTAGACACGTGGTATGATGTGAACTAAAATGGTTGACGTGCAGAAAGATTTGCACTCTACACCACGAGCTTTCATTTGTACGCGCTCTCGGGCGCCGGCTGCCTCAATGTACTGGTAGGGACACAGACAGAGGAGCTCTGAAAATTCAAGCTCAGCTTTTCTGTGACTCAAAACGGTCAAAAAGACACAAGCTGGGTCAATCGTCATTATTAAAACCAGAAAAGCGAGCTACGAACTAAATATGTCTATTAAATTTATTTTATTATAAGAACGCCACACATTGATGTTAAGACCATACATGGGTATTAAAATAAGCTCAATTTTCTCACTTAAAACAAAATAATGCAACATATTTTTGCAGCACAATATTTAGCAGTCATGACCGGGTATAGTTCATCATTTTCATAAAAATCGGTGATGATTATTTTTTTTAAAACGACCCTAAAATGTTGCAATTTTCGCTAGTTTTGGAATTATGGCATTTTTGGGATTTTATAACGAAATAAATATGCAGTGTAGTCGCATAACTTTTTGTTTAATTAGCGAAAAACCTTTCATAGACTTGTGAGAAACATTTTCAGCTTCAGCGCTTTAGCGAAAACTGCGAAAAAAGACCCTTGAATTCGGGGTCAGCCAGAGGCAGCCGCTCAAAAATCAAAGTTTGGCAATTTTGCAAAAATGTACTGTCAGTCACACAAATTTAAATTTCCGTAGGCCGATAGTACTATTGCTGAAGATTTACGAAAAATTAACACTAATGTCCACAATGTGTTAAGTTTTTAGTGATAGGCATCCAAAGTTGTGAAATCTGAAAGTTGCAGAATTGCCTTTTTCCACCTGTTGTGAAACGCGAATTTTTTCCTAGAAATCCGTGATAATTTCCGCAAAACGAAGGTTCATTCCTTTCTATAGAGACATTTGCCCAGCTCATATAAAAATTTCGTGCAAAACGAAAAATACTCGGGACCCCCCTTGGTCTGTCCTTATCTGAACACACCCCATACATATTATCTACTTATTGAACTCAAAATTAACAACGAAAGTAATAATGAGGGTGTTATTGTGATTATAACATCAGCCAATGGGGGAACTGTCGACAATCGCGTCATATTTTGCGGACTAATACATCATTTGTCGACAGAAGAGGGAGCGATTTTCAGCTGACTTTGAGAATTTATTGTAAATTTCAGGCCGTGCGCATCGCTATAATTTGGCTCGCGTGTTCTCGGGAGCCTCGACTACCGATCGGCAGCGCTTTTTGAGCATGCTCGAAAAGTGTTGCAGGGCCCCCTTTAAACGCAGAAATTTTGGTCTGTCTTTCTGTCTTTCTGTTTGTCGGCACGTCACCCGATTCAGCCAACCGGTTAAAGTTGAACCACTTGCTTACCGCCCACCCATATTGAACTGGTACGGCTGTTCATACTTGTGAACGTTGTCGATCAAAAAGTAAATATTACGCATATCTGAGGCGTAACATCATTAGGTAAGTATTAGGTGGTGCGTTCCTTTAATGCAAAATACAGACATACGCAATTTTAAAGACCTTGATAGTATGCGTTTAACGTTGAGACAGTAACGCGTTTATTAAAAGATTGCCACAGCTGAAGCGATCAGCGGTCCAAGCCGAGCAAGCGCGAGCGCCAACAACAACCGTCTTCGTCTTCTTTCGCAGGCGTTCTTGTCTGCGCCCTACCATGTTACAAATCACTCCCCCGCGGAAAAGGAGCCATCCTGGCGACCCAAGGAACAGGTACAACTGGTGGGTGATAATGCGGCTTCAGTCGATCGACGTGAACAGTCTCGCGGCCGCGACGATGGCGGTCCGTAGATGAATGAATAGGCTCAGTCATATAGTTAACTGGGGATGCTGGACGTAGGACGCGGTAGGGGCCTTCGTACTTAGGCAGTAGCTTTGTGGAAAGACCAGGAGCGAAGGAGGGAACGCGAAGCCACACCAACGTTCCAGGCGAATACGACTGAGGAGGCAGGTTTTCGTCGTGACGGTCCTTCTGGCCCTACTCGCCCTACAATGTTACAACCCTAGTTTCTTAAGGTGCGCTGAAAATGCGACTGCGCTGAAACTTGTCTTCCTCCGTGCCCTCTGCACAAGCTCATGTTGTGTTTCGGTTTCGGTTCAGTATTTCATTGTACGAATGACAGGGGGCGCCGCTCTGGCATTCCTGTTTTACCCAGGCGACGTGTAAGTAAGAGAGTTTGTGGAGAGTACTCGTTGAGTGCGCACGTTTCTTCTCCTTCGGCGCATCGCGCCAAACAGCGTGTTCGGGCTGGCCGGCGTCGCCACCGGTCGCGTTGGTCACCGCCGGTCTTCGCCTGTCGCTGCGCCGGGACTACCAGCCCGCAACACAGCACTCATGTTTCCCGACGTATTGCTAGATGGCGTCCATACCTCACGCAGCGCCTCTTCTATCGTCTTTAGACGACATTTCGACGACGTCCGCACTCAACGAGTACTCTCCACAAGCTCTCTTACTTACACGTCGCCTGGGTAAAACAGGAAATGCCAGAGGGGCGCCCCCTGTCGTTCGTACAATGCAATACTCATCCGAAACCGAAACACAACATCAGCTTCTGCAGAGGGCACGGAGGAAGACAAGTTTCAGCGCAGTCGCATTTTCAGCGCACCTTAAGAAACTAGGGTTGTAACATTGTAGGGCGAGTAGGACCAGAAGGACCGTCACGACGAAAACCTGCCTCTTCAGTCGTATTCGCCTGGAACGTTGGTGTGGCTTCGCGTTCCCTCCTCCGCTCCTGGCCTTTCCACAAAGCTACTGCCTAAGTACGAAGGCCCCTACCGCGTCCTACGTGAAGCATCCCCAGTTAACTATATGATTGAGCCTGTTCAATCATCTACGGACCGCCGTCGTCGCGGCCGCGAGACTGTTCACGTCGATTGACTGAAGCCGCATTATGACCCACCAGTTGTACCTGTTCCTTAGGTCGCCAGGATGGCTCCTTTTCCGCGGGGGAGTGATTTGTAACATGGCAGGGCGCAGACAAGAACGCCTGCGAAAGAAGAAGACGATGACGGTTGTTGTTGGCGCTCGCGCTTGCTCGGCTTGGACTGCTGATCGCTTCAGCTGTGACAATCTTTTAATAAACACGTTACTGTCTCAACGTTAAACGCATACCATCAAGGTCTTTAAAACTGCGTATCTATGTATTATCTGTTAAAGGAACACACCGCCTAATACTTACCTAGTGATGTTGCGCCTCAGATATGCGTAATGTTTGCTTTTTGATCAACAATGTACACAAGTATGAACCTAGTCTGCCGTTCACGATGGCTGGCCCTTGGGCAAGTGGCCGAGTGGCTGAATCGAGGGACGTGCCGACAAACAGAAAGACAGACAGAAGGACAGAAGGACGCCACAAACAAAAAGCCCCCGCAGCAATTAGAAGGCGTGCAAAGCGCCGACGTACGACGTGCCGACAAAGAGGAAGACGAAGACAGTGTGATCCTGTTGACGTCCCTGCGTGTTCCACGTCAGGGACGTCCACCTCAACAAGCCATGGCGCCTTCAACGTCGTGGACGCCTTCGAAGGCCCAAGCCTTCGATGTTGTTGTCCCTGCGGGGACTAGTCCGGAGACCGTCGTCGATGCGACGGCCTCAATAGTTGGCCTCTCCGAGGTACACTGTGTTCAGCATATGGGAGGCATGAACTTCCAAGTCACCGTCAAGAGCATGGCTTCCATGACTCTGATCGTCGACGCTGGCTACCTGACCATCGGTGGCGAGCGTATACCCGTCGTTCCTGTTGGCCCGCAGGTAACTAACGTCGCCTGCCTATTCCTGCCGTCCTTCGTCCCCAACGATGTCCTCGTCCAGGCTCTGTCCCCATACGGCAAGGTGCTATCTGTAAACGCAGGCTTCATGAGCGCACGACGCGGAGTCCTTACAGGCACACGTTTTGTTCGGATGGAAATGAGCACCACGAATCCCGTCCCCAACTACCTTAGAGTTTCTGGTCATCGAGTCACTTTTGACTACCGCGGCCTACAACGTGTTTGTCGTCGGTGTGGCTCCAGTGGCCATTATTGTGCACAGTGCGCAGCACCGTTCTGTGGTCGCTGTGGTGTCCATGGGCACGAAAGCGAAGGTTGCGACCGCCCGTGCCGACGTTGTGGAGATGGTCACCCCACTACCGTCTGCCCAGTGCGGCGTTCGTATTCGGAACAGCTGAACGAGAAACTGGAGCTGCGGACGAAATACTCAGGAATTCACCTTCTGAAGCTATGGTAAACGGAGAAGTGTGTAGCTTGGCCAATCCCAACGCGCCATGTTTGCCAACACAACGAGCCATGTCTGCGCGCGTCTCAAGGCGAGAAGCAAAAGCATGCATGGACCGACGCGCCGGCCCCATCCTCAATTTCAGCGGCTGAGTGCACAGTAGTCTCAGACGTTCCGAAGTGTACGGACGCTGGCGTTTCGTCAGGTGCAGCATTAAAGCCGAATGAGCCAACCACATCGGTTCCTTCAGAAAGTCAGGCTCGCGACTTCCTTGAACAAGTTGCAAGGCGCCATGGGAACTCTTTACTGACGCGCCTCGACAAGCAGCCAACGGTCAAGGTCGTTGGTGGAGACAACGTTGACCCTGCAGCCCTACCGTTATCTGAATCATCGGAAAGCAGCTTCAGCCTTGGAGTAGACAGTAACATTGAGCTCTCCCCTAGCCTAGACGGATGTGATGTGGAGATGCTTGTCCCGCGAGAAGTCAAGCGTGCGCACACGACTGGCGCCAGCTCGGACGGCACCCAGGATAGCCACTCCGAGTCCCAGCAGCCAAAGAAACCTCGACCCTCTTCTAGAGGGCCGAAGTGTGTTGTGTAGCATGTGCACTGCATGTTCCCTGGACCCCGGGGTGCCGAATTGAACAACACGACCGGGTCAGTAAGGTCACTCTTAACATTTCAATATGGCCGACACCCTGAAAATTATTTCTTTAAATGTGCAAGGGTTCCGTAATCCTGTGAAACAAGCTGAAGTTATCAGTATAGCTCGCGCAGAGCATTGTGATGTTCTGTGTTTACAAGAAACAAATTTTTTTACCATTGGCCACGTTCATGCATTCAAACGCACATTTAACTTGGACTGTTACTTTTCTTTCGCGACATCTCGCTTTAGTGGAGTTGGAATCATTATTTTTAACCGAACTCTCTTGCGAGATCATCACGTTTTCTATGACGGGATAGGTCGTGCTCTGGCTTTTGACTGCGTCCTATCGTCATTCAGGCTACGCATTTTGTGTATCTATGGGCCAGCTCAAGCCGTTATGTCTAACGATCTTTTTCGTGACCTGGACGTGTATTTTCTTGACGGTCGGCATGTCATACTCGCCGGGGATTTTAACTGTGTATTAGACACGCGAGCTGACGTGCAGGGTCCGGGATGGGGTCGATCTGAGTGGAACGCACGCGAGCTGCGTCGCCTGGTCCAGCACTTCTGTTTGATCGATGCGTACAGACTAGTACATGGACCACAATATGCCTGGACTTGGCGGCGTGGTTCATCGTCTAGTAGATTGGATCGCTTCTACGTCCCACGTGCGCTAGCTTCTTGTGTGTCGCGATCTGATGTGATACAATTACCATCATCCCCTGTTTATATTTCTGACCACCGACCAGTAGTGCTCGAGGCTTGCTTTCCCTTTTCTTCCTCAGTGAGACCATGGCGTCTTGACATCCGCGTTCTGCATGACACGCGTTCGCGCTCCAGTTTGTCTAGAGTCTTGCGCGCCTCCCTGTTCGGTTCCGGTCCCGAGTCGTGGGACGCGCTCAAGGTACAGTGTCGTCTACACTGCTCAGTCGAAGGGCGTGCTCTGAGACGCCGTATGTCGGAAAAACTAGCGGACACTGCCACAAAGCTACGCATTGCTCTTCGGGCGGATCGACTAACTCCATTGATGCGCACATGGCAGCGAGAGTTACGGGGACGTTTCCAACGCCTTATTGCCGCATCGTCGTTGTCGGCGGCTGCTTGGCGTTGCAGACGTAATCCATGTGCTCACCCCGAGTTTCTGCGCTTTGCGAGAAACTCGCTTCTCAGACAGTCGTGTCCTTTGGGAACTCAGGCCGCCAGAGCCCTTCCCGCTGCGTTGCCACCCGCGCGTGATCGATCAGTTTTTATAGCTCACTTTGAAAACATGGCTCGTACGACAATGTCAACGCATCATGGTACCGCCGAGACATTCACAATGTTTAGTGGACTGCCTCAGGTTCCACCAGAGGTAGCTGCACAACTTTGTGCAAGTCCGTCAGCTGATGAGGTGAAAGAGGCATTGTCTTCCATGAAGCGCGGTTCGGCTCCTGGGCCGGACGGGTTGCCCGTTGAGTTTTATTTAACCTTTTGGGATGACATTGGTGCCACTTTCACTTCTGTTATTTGCCGTTGCTTCGAGAACTTTGATTTCCCTGATAGCTTTCACGATGGTCGAATTGTGTTAATACCTAAACATGACCCATCGTCTGTTCGCCCAGAGGAATGGAGACCAATTGCGCTTCTCAACGTTGATTACAAAACTTTTGCAGCAGTTGTCACTCGCCGTTTGAGAAGCCTGACGCCTTCCTTAATAGGACATCATCAGGCGAGCTCGATTCTTGGAAGAGAAATTCATAGTCTCTCCTTTGTTACGCGGGATATAATTGCGTACACGTTGGCAAGATCAGCACGTGGACTCTTGGTTTCACTTGATCAAGAAAAGGCATTCGAATCGCCTTGAGCACAGCTACATATTTAGCGTAATGGTGGCGTTTGGCTTCCCGCAAGACTTCGTTGAGCTTCTCAGAAACGCATACAGAAATATACACAGCACGCTGTTTCTTGACGGTTATGGAAGTGCCCCATTTCCTGTTACCCGCGGAGTTCGTCAAGGTTGTCCTCTATCCCCAGTACTTTTTGTACTCAGCCTCGAACCATTCCTGCGCTCCCTACCTAAAGATCCATATATTCGTGGCCTTCCACTGCCTGGTAGTGATACCGTGAAGGTGACAGCTTTCGCTGATGACATCACGTTGTATCTAAAGAACGAGGACAGCTTATCCCGTTGCCTACGGCTTTTTGCTGAGTATGGGTCTATTTCAGGTGCTGCATTAAATTTTTCGAAATGCCGATATTTGTTCATTGGCTCTCCAAATATCTGCCTAAGTCCCTTTTTCGGTCTTCAAAAAAGCGACTCTATTCGCATTCTGGGGCTTAATTATGGCTACTACGTCATATCAGCCTCCGTGTGGGCTTCAGTTCTCGAGAATGTAAAACGACAAGTCCGAGAAGCGCAAGAATACGAATTACCACTGTTGGAAAGAAGGTACTTAGCACAGACTGTATTTTGCGGCCGTGCATGGTACATTTCTCATGTTGTGCAGCCCCCCTTGCGAATAACTAGGTCGTTGCAATCCCTTCTTGGCTCGTTTTTCTGGTCAGGTGGACCTGAGCTGGTTTGCCGAGCTACGCTTGGGCAACCACGTAACAGGGGTAGATTCGCGTTCCCGTCTGTGTCTGTTCGCTGCCGGCTGCTTGCTCTGCGATTCTTGCTTCGTTTGTTACACGGTGATCAGTGCCCCGCGCGCGATCTTGCCTGCTATTTCTTAGGAACTAAGATACGTTATTTGTTACCGGGAGCGCGGCTTACCTTTTTACTCCACGGCAGTGGCATTTTATCGCCACGCTCAGCAAGTTTGCCCTGATGTAAACATTCTAGAAAACCGTGTTGTAGACACAACGGCGGCGCTGCTGCTCCCTCTGGTTCCTCCAGCTCGTCTAACGCGTTCCAGCCGTGTCTCGTGGAGCGCGATAACGGCATCCTTTCTGCCTGGCCATCTCCGCGACTTCATGTGGCGGCTAGGATGGAGAGTACTCCCAACACGAGACAGACTGGAGAGGTGGGGCATGGTGCCATCTTCCACTTGTCCGAACTGTCCGCTACAAGAGTCTAACCAGCATGTGCTGCAGCAATGTGTAATTGCACGGGTATTTTGGAGAGTCGTTAACACTGGTTTCCGTGGCCTAGGAGTTAATCGTTTTGTTACATCTGGTCGTTGCTCGCGTAGTCGCTTTGCACGCCTTCTAATTGCTGCGGGGGCTTTTTGTTTGTGGCGTAACAGGTGCGAAGCTGTTGCAGCCGGTCACCGTCGTCGTGCTCTGTTTCCAATTTTGGAACGGTTGTACTCGGAACTGCTGTCCTTTTTGTCGGAGGAATTGTTCTTCCTTGGGGAAGAGGAATTTCTACGGCAGTGGTCGTGCCGCTTCCTGTCGGTAGTTAATGGACGTGTGCGGCTAGCTTTTCATCTGACCTGGTTCTTGTAGCCAGGTTATCACACAGTGAATAACATTGCATAAAATCTGTTTGTATTTATTATTTCTGTGTATGCATATCCCCGTAGCCATGCAGGTTCTTGTATATACACATTTCATGCTCAAACTGTAAATTATGTAAATTGCATATACCATAAAATATGCTGTACATAATGCTGTACATATTTGCTGGCATGTTCAGTACGTCATCTGTACTGTGTATATACATAGTCATGCACATTGTCTATATTGTGATAAGTGTGCGAATGCTAGTTCTTAGTAGCATGCATTAGGGACACACTGTGAACTTCGACATTTCTGTTTAAACGTTTTATGTGTATTGTGTTTCGTCATTTGTGTATGTTAATGTTCTTGTTGTACGGACACTGTTTCTAAATGTTCGTAACGTCCTACGATAAAATAAACTTTTTCTAAACAGACAGAAAGACAGACCAAAATTTCTGCGTTTAAGTTCCCCAAGAAAGACTATCGTCTTTAAAAATCAGGATCCCTGCATTCTGTGTGGCAATCAGTTATTCTACCACAGAGCCACGCTACATCTTGAAATTGCTTTGGAAAAAGACCCTATGCAGGCATAATGACGGTGCGACTTCAATTGTGGTTGCAGTGCTGGATTTTAGAGCAAAGCAATAAAGGTTACATACGTTCTCCTATGATACAGACGTCATGCAATTGTGGTTCCAGTATTGGCTCCGCTTAATAAACATTATACTTGTATTCCTATCATTCAGGAAGCTATATTCAAGCGTTGCTTGACCCTGGAAAAATACGCTAACGAAAGTTGCGTATGATATTGACATCGTCGCATCGTAATGTGCACTTCGTTTCGGTAATACTGACGTCTGTGCTAGAAAGTGAGTGCTAGCATTACGCCAGTCCATAAGTTACTCTTTAAACGCCAGTGTAGTCGACGTACCTGGTAAGGCCACGATGTACATACAACTACTACGCCTACAAAAACACGTCGATCCACCTCGTAATGCTTGGCTGAAAGCCGTAAATTGCAGCATAGATAGCTACTCGCTGATTGCTGTGCATGAAACCGATTCCAACAAGGCGTGGGATCTGCCAATTTTCACTCCTTGCTTTTTTGCCCTGTTTTTGGCTTGCCGTTGCAGATACCTTTGTTGCCTCAGGAAAATGCTGCGTGAACCACAGGAAAAAAAAATGCTGATACGCTGGTATATTCAGCGCGCCTATATCAGATCCATCTTACGCGGAACCGCTTGACCTTTCCTTTATAAATTGATGGCAGCGTTCGGAAAAGAAAGAAAGGATGACGATAGCGGTGCTCAAAAGAAGCGGGGGTGATGTCCGGTTCCCGGAACAGCCTAGCAGAAGACAGCTACACATCACTGCTCATCGCGCGCACGCGCGTATTCTCGTTCATTTCGCCGCTGTGCTCCGCTATACGGCGCTTACCGACTCGGAGGTCGACGATCGCGCGTTCAGGTTAAAAAAAAATCGCCCGCTCTACCTACGACAGCCATGACGTCTCCGAGAGTGGCGAGGGAGCTCCGCACTCTCCGTCTACAATCAAGCCACAAGACAGCCAGGCGTCGGTGTTGTGTACGAGTCTACAGCGAACGCTAGCGCTCTTATGGCCCTGCCACGCTAACGTCAAGTCTGCTGTGGCGTCACGCCTGCGTCCGGCGCCGTGGAACGTCGGGAGTGCGACAGGTTTCCAAAGTTTACGGCAAGCTTACGGAAATATTCGCGAGAGCGACAATCACGTTAGACGTTGGACCCTTTCACCACGCGAGACGGCGAGCGTGAACAGCGCTATTGACTGCTAAGCAGGCGATGCGGCGCGCCGATGTGGCCATGAAAACCATTCCTCTGTCGCTGATTAAACGCGCTTGATAATCGAAACGCTGCTCTTGCTCGTTTCGCTCCTTCCTTCGTTACGGTCCTCTCGTCGCCTCGCCTCTCCACCGCTCAGTCTGCTCCTTCTCGGCGTGCGAGGAGAAAGAGCAGGAAGCGCGCGCAGCTGTTAAGAAACGGGCGCCATTTCGCCTTTGAGGAACGCCCGAAACAAGCGAGAAATTAATGTATCACAAGCTGATTGCATATGTCGGTCATTTGGTTTGAAATCACATGCTTCTGAAAAGGAAAGAATCTTGCTCTGTATTATTGTTTTCCTGTAGAAAGCCTAAACCAACTTGCGGGACTACCTTTACCAGTGGCGCAAGAGATCCACTTCAGTCTCGACAAAGAACAATCAAAGGAAAGCAAAATGAGGAAGATTAACTGGAACTGAAATACAATACGATCGGCAACATTGCCTAAATGAATAATTATTCGGAAGACTTGTTGATCTTACTCCCCTTTAAAGGGGTTTTGCAGCACTTTTTCAGCATGGTCAGAAAATGCTGTAGTTCAGTGGCCGTTGCTCCTAAGAACATTTGTGTCAAACTATCTTCCAAGAAACGGCTTGGAATTTACAATTAATTCTCAAACTCACCTAGAAATCGCTCGCTCTCCCCTCGACGAATGATGCTGTATACCCAAAATGACCGCGTTATAAAACAAACGTCTACGAACATTGGCTGATGCATAGTTACCGAAGCCGTCGTAGGGTGCCGCGACGCACCCGCTCGCGCTAGAGTGCCTCGATGCGCGCGCCCCCGCTTAGAGTGGTGTCAGCTTTTGAAAGCATAGAGTTAATATACTGACTCTAGAGGAAAAGCTGGGCCGCGAGACCGCTAACCACAAGAACGCTGACATCTTGGAACGTTGTCATTCTTGCCATCACATATCAATCCTAAAGAGGCATTTGCACAATTAAAAACGCGCGGATATCGTTTTGTGTTTATTTTGAATACTTTTGCGAAAGATTACGACGGCTATTAATGCAATTTAGTGTGCGCGGAAAGGAGCGTTTGCAGGCTGATTTACGAGATGGCGCCGCGCTATCAACGCCAACACTCGAGATTGCGCTCGCGGCGATTGCGCCGGTTTGCGTGTCGTGCTAAAGCCCCTGAAACTTCGTTTACGTCGTGTATCTCGTAGTTGTCATAGTGTCCCGTTGTGTGCGTTTTCTGTTGCCACGTGCCACTCGCCTTCATGTGACAGCCCTTTTTTCTTTCAAGCTGAAAACTTCAGTGCAAACCAGGACGGACGGCAAAGAAGAGGTGAGACAAGCACTGTTATGTACTGACTAGGCGCAACCGAAGTTTTTTTTAGCCTTTTTAACGGCGATAAAATTTCGTGCGCCGTGTACCTTTAGTTTTGATTGAAGCTTTCGGGTGACGCCTCACTCACATTCGCCGCTGCATGCTGCAATCGACATTTTTCTGCTTTATGGCTCTGCGCTGAAGTACGGCAGCAATGGGCTGAAAAAGAACGTGGATACACGTTTGTCGTCATTGCAAGTCGAAGCACCGCGAGACCACGGCCTACGCACTTTGCTTCGAGCTGCGAATCTGTGGAGTGACCCTTGTTCCAGCGAACGGAGAAACTTTATTCGTTATGCTATGCATTTGTGGTAAGGCGTGCCTAGTAAAAACCACGCACAAACAAGTGGAAATGTTAACTGTTATCAACCGGGCCAGCTGCACAGACAACGCTACACTAACACACGGCTTCACGCATCAAAACACAGCTGATGTTCCATGAACAGGTAGCTGGCTTATGTTGGTAGATTAAAAGTGATTACTACCGCCAAATATAGCGAGCACCTCAGGGTCTGGCAACGTTCGTTTGTTCCATCATGGTGGAACCCATGCGGTTATAGGTTTCAATGCATGGGCCCTATGGGGAGCTTTTCCTCTAGAGTCAGTATATTGACTATGTTTGAAAGGGCAGGTGCCGCCTCCTCGGCCTTGGCGGCAGCGTGGCCGCCATTTTGAATCCCCCGCCCGGTCCCTTGTGCGTGGCGCGCGTGCTGTTTTTAGGACGGTGCTCGTTTCCCTCCAGTTTTATGCGCTCGCTACCGTCACCATGGCCGGGTGTTGCGTGCCGCCGTGCACTAATTGTTCTAGGAACGCTGGGAGCTGTATCGTTTTAAAAGATACAAGGTTTCTTTGGACAGTAAAAATCAAACGTGACAAGCGGCATCCGAAGAACACGTTATGCACTTGCAGAGCAAGTTTCCGGCCGGTATTTCGAATGCACATGCAAGCACAACTTCTGCCGGTGTTAACCTTGCGTAATAAATGGACACACTGATATCAGCTATATGCTGAAAATGCTTTGGTTCACGTGTGGATCAATCCTGCATTTTTCTTCGCAAATATTCTTTACTGCACTTGGTTGGTCCTGTATCCGCCTTTGATTTTTGCTTTCGCTATTTTTGTGATTTGAATTGTATCATGGAATATATTATGCGTGTTTGTCTGCAGATCATATCCTCCTTTCTTCCTAATAATAATTATTTGTGAGAATTTACGTCCCAAGAACCCCGATATGATTATGAGAGGCGCCATATATAGTGGAAGGCTCCCGAAATTTTGACCATCTGTTGTTCTTTAACGTACACCTAAATCTATGTACGCGGGCCTCTGTCATTTCACCTCCATCAAAATGGGGCCGCTACGGCAGGGATTCCATTCCGCAACCTTCGGGTCATCAGTCAAGCACCATAACTAAAACCACGGCGGGTTCTTGTTTTTTATATCCTTCCCTGTTTCTGTGTTTCAATGGTTACATTTTCGTCCTGTCTTAAATAATTACGCAGTTCCTGTTTTTTTAATCATTTACGATCACTGTGAATCGACTAGTGGCAGTTGTGTTTTATTGTGTAATTTGCGTTTTATTTGTGTAATTGCTTCTGTCAGCGCAGTATTAATGCGCACAAATAAATGACCTGTACACTGGATATTAACGCGCGCACGCACGCACACACACACACACACACATTCAGTATCTTATTTCTTTGAGCAAGCATAATTTATTAATACTCTAAACCCTGAAGGCGCATACAGGAATGCGCATACAAACAGTTCTCGCGAAGCGTCTGTACATAGAAGACGCATGAAACAACAAGAAGACGGGAAGCATTGTGTACAGTAGACACGCTATGTCAGTAAAAAATACAAGAAACAAAGTCAAGTTGTACAATGAGTACGTCATGGAAAACCAGTTAATGAAATAAAAACTCACAGGCTCCGTTATGCGTTCGCTTCAGACGGCTCGAAAGCGAAAGCCACCTTCTCAGTTTTTTGCGCACAAAGCGCGGTTTTGCATTGCCTCCAAGATCGGAGGCACCTCACCTGGTTTCGCACTACCTCCGTGATCTGCCCACTGTTGACCAAGGTACGATGTCATGTGATAACGGTATCATATGACGTCACGCCAAAATATGTGAAGCCATATGATTACGTCATATGGTGACGTCATCACGTGTTCTTTACAGTCGGATCGTCATTTTTTGCATCCCTCGTCCCCGACGTCGTGGTACGCTGACGCCGTAGACGCGGGACGCCGACGGTCAAATTTCGCGTTTGATTAGGCATTTAAGGCTTTCTCCTAAAAAATACGTCCGCCACGGTGGTATAGTGGTGACGGAGCTCGGCTGCTGACCCGAAAGTCACGGCTTCGATCCCGGCCGCAGCGGTCGCATTTAGGTGGAGGCGAAACGCTAGAGGCTCGTGTACTGTGCGATGTCAGTGCAGGTTAAAGAACACCAGATGGTCAAAATTTATGGAGCCCTCCACTACGGCGTGCCTCATAATCATGTCATGGTTCTGGGAAGTAAAACCTCAGATATTATTATTAATAAAAGAGACAAATAAACGACGCCGTGCATCTGCCGCAGAAAGTGTCAAACAGTATTGGAAACAGTAATATGTGCATGCAATTGGGCATGCGAGAAAACCTGCAGATACAGAAAAAGAAACTGCAGATAGAAAAAGGAAAGACGACTGATACTGCGCGCATGCAAAGTTTTACGGCATACTATTCAACAACGTATTCATCGTTTTGATAAGGACTCAAGGTGCAACTCGAGTGCCGATAGAATAGCGGCTACAGATTGTGAGCAAGAAATGTCAGCAATAATGATGATAAAGAAGCTTTCGTTTCATTTTAGCAGGATATTCGCACCATACAACCCCTCGGCCCTTTATTCTGTGTACAATATATATGATGCCATTTATAATAAACGAGTAAATTGTTTGCAAACTTAGCAAAATGAGCCACCTTAATCGCGCTTAGGTAGCTTCGCCACACTAAATTGTGTCTGTTCAGATACATATACTGCTGCTGCTGACATGTATGCAAATACTTTAAACGATTGTTTGTGTATTTGGAATGCAGAGCTTACGAGAAAATTAAGTAAGGCTTTAGACTTTGTCGTTTCCGGCGTAAAGAAGAGGATTCG
This sequence comes from Rhipicephalus sanguineus, assembly GCF_013339695.2. NCBI lineage: Eukaryota > Metazoa > Arthropoda > Arachnida > Ixodida > Ixodidae > Rhipicephalus > Rhipicephalus sanguineus. Next base: position 164,534,114 of record NC_051179.1, read on the forward strand.
CTTTCAACATAACAGAGTCTATTTCTACCTCTAGCGCATAACACATGCACAGGCCGTCAGCTTACATGAATTACATGCTTCCTTAATAAACCTTTAGGCAACAACAGCAATAAAAGCTGCCCAAGCTTCAAAAAAGAAAAGAAAAAGAGAAAGCTCACTAGCGTGGACTTATTTCCGGACGTATCCGCTCGCGCGCTCGCGATCACACTTAAGGTCAGCTGCGCGTTCGAAGAAAAAAAAAATTGGCCGCGTATCTCCGTGCTTCGCTGCAAATGTCGTCGAAAGAGGATAGTCGTCTGCCGGCCGTACTGCATGAGTCCTCCTACTCTATGTTGAATCGCCGCATTTGGAGCGCAGCCAAAAAACACGAGCATTTTCCGCGCAGCCTAAGAAACACTAGGGTCTTTAGAATTACGTATCTATGTATTTTCTAGTAAAAGAACACACCACCTAATACTTATGTATTGATGTTGCGCCTCAGATATGCGCAACATGTGCTTTTTGATCGATAACAGGGCTGGGCAAAGATACTTTGAATTTGTATCGCGATACGATACAAGATACTCAGGCAAGAAGTATTGGAGATACAGATACAAGATACTGCCGCAGTAATTGTATCCGATACGATACTTGGCAATTGTATCTTAAGATACTTCGATACATTCTCAAATTTCTTATTATACATCCATATAATGTAGCAGCAAACACCTATACACAAAAATGTCTGCCGGAAAATTTTTTAACTGTGACCTATTTTGTTTCATTTGAATTAAATGACTGTTAGTATCTCAAAAGTTTTGCCCTTCTTGCTCAAAGCACATTAGTTTCCTTCCGAAACAACTTATTGGGCTTCTTTTAGCTTCTTCACATGACAACCCTTTATACAAGCCGATTACAGCGGTTCTTGCTTGCCATTTTTGCAATTGATGAGAGTCGCTTCTCAGCTTGCCGACCAGCTAGCGGGTTTGCCATATCATCACAATAACGTCAATAAGAAGTCTTCGCACGATGGCGCAAATACCGGTGTGGACTTTTACCTTGTCCGTAAAAGACAGTTTGCACAATACCGTATATCCGGGCAGGCGCACAGCGGCAACAACGCTGGTAGCGACTTTTTTTTGGGGGGGGGGTGTAACGCATGGTGTATACGGGGTTTGAGACCGTTCGCTAGCGGCCCGGCCGGCACACATGACCCTCTCCGTCCTATTTGTTTTTATTTTCTAAATAAGTATGGTCATCAGCTACACAGACATAACTAGTCTCAAGCATTTATTTCGTGAGGAACATGTGGTCACCAAGTGCTGAAACATAACCGTGAAACAAAAACTCTATATTTCAATTGGCATCCAGATTTCACTCGTTGGGTACAGCGGTATCGATGTTTCTCGAACCTTGACTCTAAGTCCCTTTCAGAAATGACCTATATATGAGATATGGGAACGGCTTCCTTTCAAATGGCAACGTCATTTTGTTCAAACTCTCTCCGACCCCATCTTCACTGTTCCGGCCCTTGGAGCTAAATTTCGCGACTGGGGCCCGCCGGCTATAAGCTGAGATTGAGACCCCTGGTGGATACGTAGATCACGTAAAGCTGCAATCAATTTACATGTTCTTAGTTGCTGGCGAAATAGATTATTTGTTGATATTGTCACACTTATGACGAGAACCTTGTGTTGTCCTGCGCGTTGGGCTGGTTAGGCCAAGAAGCGGCTCAGTGCGAACTTCTTTGTCCTCTTCTACCCGTTGGTGCTCACAAAACCATGCGGCATTAGTCCCCCCTTTGAAAAGCATCGACTCGATGCTTGTAAAAGAAAAAGAATAACTACGACACGCGCAGACGCAGAGAACCAGATCCTGGGTACCAGTAACCGCAGGGAAAATAAGATGACGCACAGACACTTGCGCCATGTGCAAACAGGAAAATACAAAGAAAACAACCACAGAGTCACATGGTAACAGAAGTAGCGCGAAAGCACAAGGGCTACTGTGTGTAGTACGGCTTGAGTCGTACGACGTGCACGGTTTCGGGCCGAAGTTGTCGACGTGAAGACACTGCGCCGTCCGGAAATACTTCATAGGTGAGGTCACTGACACGTCGGAGAACCTTGTATGGTCCGAAATAGCGGCTCAGAAGTTTTTCAGACAAGCCTGGTCGTCGGATAGGTGTCCACACCCACACTCGGTCGCCAGGGTGGTACGCGACGTTTCGACGGCGAAGGTTGTAACGTCGCGCATCTGCGTCTTGCTGGTGACTGATGTTTACGCGAGCCACTTGACGAGCTTCTTCGGCGTACTGGGTGTATTGCTCAGTATCTGGGGCAAGTTCATCGCTGTTATCGCACGGAAGCATAGCATCGAGCATGGTTTGCACGTTGCGTCCGTAAACAAGGCGGAAAGGTGAAAATCGCGTTGTTTCCTGCGTTGCCGTATTATACGCAAACGTGATGTATGGCAAGATCTCGTCCCAGGTTTTGTGGTGTACGTCCACGTACATTGAGAGCATGTCTGCTATGGTCTTGTTAAGTCTTTCCGTCAGTCCATTTGTTTGTGGATGGTAAGCTGTTGTTTTTCGGTGACTTGTGCAGCTCAGTTTAAAAATGTCTTCCATCAATTGTGCCGTAAATGACGTCCCTCTGTCCGTAATCACACATGACGGCGCGCCATGCCGCAGGATGATGTGGTGCACAAAGAACTTCGCGACTTCAGACGCCGTGCTCACTCTTGCGGTACAGCGACCCAATGGTGTAACAACATGTCCTCCAGCTGTGCGAATACGTGTTCCAGTCCAAGGCGTCATCACTTTCTTAAGACTAGTGGCCAATTTTCCGCTAATAATTGAATAGTCTCCACCCGTATCCACCAATGCGCTGACCTGACGACCGTCTATCAGCACAGGAATGTCGAGCGAGACTCGGTCACTGTGTTCAGCTGTAGATTCCGGCGTTTCTCTAGCACTGCACTCAAACGGGGATTTAATGTCCTCGGCGTTTCGCGCAAGCGTCGATGGGAGGTCTTCCGCACTTTGAGTCCCAGCGACCTCGCCCCCGAAGGTCGCTGCCTTCAGTTTTCCCGACGAGGGCTTGGGGAGCGTCCCCGTGCCGTCGCCCCGAAACGTGGCCCAATGGCTGCGGGTCGCCGTGGAGATGGTGACCGCGATTGACGTCGTGCGAGTGGTACACGTTGCTGGGCGAGGTATTCTTCAATTTCCCTTGGCCTCTGACCAACTTGGGGACGAGGCGAATTAATGGCGAAACCGCGCAGTCCCAGCTGTCGGTACGGGCATTCGCGGTAGATGTGACCAGCCTCACCGCAATGGTAGCAGAGAGGTCTTCTGCCCGACGTACGCCAGAGATCAGACTTCCGCGTAGGTGCACGGCGACCGTCGATGTCCAAACCAGCGTGTGCTGATTGAATCGCAACTGGCGGCATCATCTGGATCGGGACTGCAGGGCTAGCGACCGGCAAGGAAGAGACCGGCATGCGCAAGGCTTCGGCATACGTACGGCTCCGAATATCAGTGGACACAGGAGCCGGTTCCACATTGGTAGGCATCGTTTGATAGTGCCGGTTGTGCAGCACCTGCTGGACCTCGTCCCGGATAACACTGGCGTAGGAGCCTACCTCTGGTTGTCTCGGCCCGTACAGCTTCTGAATTTCTTCGCGGACGACAGAGCGAACGATTTCGCGAATTCATTCGATGCTGTTGCTCCCAAGCCTGGCGCTGAATTCGGGAGACGATGCGGTATTCACTTGCCGGTCGAATAGGGCAGACCGCTGATGAAGTACTGTCTCCATCGTTGCGGCTTCAGTCAGAAACTCGGCTACACTCTTTGGAGGACTCCGCACCAGACCAGCAAAAAGCTGCTCCTTCACACCTCGCATAAGATAGCGCAGCTTTTTTTCTTCTGGCATTGCAGGATCCGCTCGCTTGAAAAGCCGTGTCATGTCCTCCACGTACATCGTGACGGTCTCGTTTGGCATCTGAATGCGTGCTTGCAGTGCACGTTCAGCACGTTCGCGGTGGTCGGGGCTCCTGCAGGTCTCCAAGAGGCGATGCTGGAACTCGCGCCAGGATGTCAAGACATCATCTCTGTTCAAGAACCATGTTCGGGCGCCGTCCTTTAAGCAGGAATAGACGTTGCGGAGCTTTGCGGCGTCATCCCAGTAATTGATTGCTGCGACACGTTCAAACTCACTCAGCCAGTCATCCACATCTTCAAACAGCTCTCCGTGAAAGGGACTAGGCATCAGCGGATTCTGAACGGTGCAGTAGATCGGCGTAGAAGACGTAGGAACTTCCATGGCGGCTTGAGGTGAAGTCATAGTCACTGTGTCAGTAGGCTGTTCCGGTGCCTCCGGTGGTAAGCCTCGTTGGCGGCGGCTTGCTCTGTGAACTGGAGTGTTCACGGGCACAGGGCTTGTGTTCCGGATACCGGGCGGGGTCTTGTGCATGGGGTGAGTCGTGAGTCGTCGTACCCAGCTCCTCCACCAATCTTGTCACACTTATGACGAGAACCTTGTGTTGTCCTGCGCGTTGGGCTGGTTAGGCCAAGAAGCCGCTCAGTGCGAACTTCTTTGTCCTCTTCTACCCGTTGGTGCTCACAAAACCATGTGGCAATATACTCACTAACGTGCAATCTTTTAGCAATTTTCTTTCACGAGAGAACATGTGCAGCACAGAAATGTCTCAGACGTATTGTATAGTTGCACAAAGCGTCGCAAGACAATGCCGCTGTTCGCGCATTAGCCGCTTATAACTTTCATTACGTGGCGATTAGTAATATGAAAAATATTTACGAAGGTCTAAAACAGGAAAACAAATATAAGTAAAATAGAGAGGTGGTTGTGTATCAAACATTCACATTGAATGAGTAGAGAAACACAATACAGACGGCGACCTTAATATCTATGAGCGTGAAGGATCAACTTACCTGTTCAGACAATAGAAAATTCAGTGCCTAAGGAAGATTGCCTGAAATGGCTCGTTGGGACGCTCATGAGTAAAACAGAGCATTCAGTAAAACAACGTGTCGCGAATCGCCTTCCTAACATCTTTAAGGTGGCTCCTAATAATTTTCATTAATATTATAAATCAAACTCAATTTCACTATTTTCTTAAGCGGTAAGCAGAATATTTTGTACTGTATACTCAAGACACGCCCACATAATAATATATTTGTTTTCAAAATCGTCTTGGCAACGCTTAAACGTGTAAACAGTAGTAGAAATAAAGCAGACAGACGAATAAAACAGAAATCTTATTTTGGGAGCGCGTTACAAAAGACATACTGCAGTGACCAGACCGCAAAAACAGTGCAGAGACCTAGGCAATGTATGTGATGCAAAATCACAGCTAAGAAAGCACTTGTGCTAATAATCGAATTATGATTTCATAATTTTTTTTTGAATAAATGTAGATGGAAGTGGAAAATACGGTACGCCAAGATATTTTCTGTTAGGTGAACGCTTGTTCTATTAGGTCTAGCATCAGTACCAGTGGTGCTAAAGTTGTTAGAACCTTATTTGCATATAAGTTAATTCATTGCATGCAAGTCAAACATACATCCACGAGATCCTTCAAATCGCTGATATGTAAAATCCCCGTGACCCAAAGCAACCCCATTCTTGCACGTATCACATTTCGTTACGGAGCAAGACGCAAGAGAATCTTCAATAACGACATTGTATCAACAACAGATTTGCGCGATAGGCGCCACACGCAGTGGAGTACCCGGCGTAGGACAGTGGCTAAGAGCAACTGTCGCAGCATTGGCGCAATTAAAAAGAAAAGAAATCGAGAAAACAAAAGGTACGTGGGCTGGGCGTAGACGTCTGCGTGCTTGTCCTCCGATCTTCTACCCTCACTGGATGACTCTGGCCTCCAAATAAAATAACGTCACTGCCCTTAGACTTATTCAGGTGGCTTATTGGCACCAGTATACCAGCCTGAGAAGCGAAGCTTGGCCGCGATTATTGTTTCGTACGGTTGTGTTGCGATAGATGTATCTTGTATCTTAAGATACACGATACATTATCGAATGTATCGGAAATACAGATACGACTCGTCTTTCGAGACGTATCGCGATACAGATACAAGATACCCATACAGTATCTAAGATAGTATCTCAGATACATGTGTCTTCGATACTGCCCAGCACTGATCGATAATGTTCACAAGTATTCGGTGGAGGCGAAAATGTTTGAGGCCCGTGTACTTAGATTTAGGTGCACGTTAAAGAACCCCAGGTGGTCGAAATTTCCGGAGCCCTCCACTACGGCGTCTCTCATAATCATCATAATCATATGGTGGTTTTGGGACGTTAAACCCCAGATATTATTATTAATGTTCACAAGTATGAACGGCGGTACCAGTTCAAGATGGCTGAGCATTCCGCAAGTGGTTAAACATTGGCCTGGTGGCTGAATCGGGTGACAGACAGATAAACAGAAAGACAGACAGACCAAAATTTCTGCGTTTAAGTTCCCCAAGAATGACTATCGTCTTTAAAAATCGCAGCTTCACCGCAAGGGCGAAGGGATGAACGCGATAGCAAGAAATTGTAATGTTATGCGAAGTAAGGCTGGCGGCTAACTCTTCTGGATCGAGCCTAGCGTAACTCTACACAACGCTGATGAAAGAGCATACGGCCGCACCAGGGAGCTACGCGGATATCCCACGGTCTTTTCGCGTGGAGAGCACAGCACGTAGAAGGGTATACGAGCCGTCCGCTGAAGCCTGCCGAAATATCGGTATCGCGACCGTGCCCTTAGAATCAAAGTTCACAGTTGTTCGAACGAAAATCGCCCCCCTCCACCCCTCTCAGCGCCCTTTCTGCTTGTCAAGGTGGGCGGGGCGTTTGCTCTCTGCTTGTGCAGCATTCGACGGCAGGCGTCGCACGCGGGGTGATGTTATCGCGTGCGCCCTCCGAGCGACGGAGATGGACCGGCTAGTTTGATCGCTGCTTCGGCCGCCTTGGTCGCCCCCGCTCGTGCGCTTCTACCCGCGGGTAGAACATATGATGCGCGGGGCGATGTTATCGATGTGGACTTTATACGGAACGTGACGGCGACGGGAAAAACCCGTTGAGAATGTACATATAATTGATATTAAAAAAAAGAAAGTGCTGAAAGTGATGACGCAGGCAGACGAACGGACGTAGCTTCTCGCCCCTTTGTCACCCCCCCCCCCCCTAGGTAGCTTTCAGCGCGCTCGCTGGCACGAAAGCCCGTTCGCTGGTCTCCGTCGCGCGAGAAGCGCATGAAGTGGTGTCGCAGGGCGAGCTGCTTCACTCTGAAAGGAAATGCGCACTTCCACCGCCTGGGTGCGGTCGCTTGCAGTCTCGCGCAAGTACCTTTAGAGGTACGCGCGCCGACAGGTCTCAGCCGACGGCTCATACCACTGTACATGTCGTGCTCCTACGGCAAAGCTTCCGCTGAAGCCATAGACAGCACGAAGGCTTGCTGCAGCAGCCGCGTTTCCTTACGCCAGCGTGTTGTTGAATTATGCCAGATCACATGCTGAAGGAGAGAGATGCTAGTCTTAACTCCTATAACATTCTAATTTGATGCTATCGCATTTTTGCTTCGCCCTTGCGGCGAAACTATGAATTTTGTTATTACACGAATAACAGATGTCCACGTCACTGAACGTGTGGCTCGACACATATCGGATGCTAGTGAACGCACCTTGAACTCGTAACGCGACACAGGTGTGCGCACGACGGCGGGGGCAGGGGGCGGTTGACCCCCCCCCCCCTCAAATCATTTGAACGGGGTGCCGATCCTGCGCCGTAGCGCATGACTGATTCGGACCTACGTCATTTTTGATGCGCAAGGTTATGACAACTCATGTTTTAACGATAATGGCGTCCGAGAACCCCTGACGTGGCATTCTAACAGCTGCAGCGTCCCACGTTTACTCCCGGTAAGCCAGGGTTAATGGCAGGCCATTGTAAGACGCACGTCATCGCTTCATTTTGATGTTTGCATCCATTGTCGAGCTGGTCTTCTTTCGGATTCGACTAATAAAAGGGGGGGGGGGGCGAGGGGGGACGCTGCGTTGAAACTTCGGCTCCCCATTCTAAAAAGACAGGGCGTGCAAACACGGACACGAGAAAGAAGTCAGGACACCACAAACGCCGGCTAACAACTGACGAGACGCACAACGGCTGAAAAGAAAGAAGGCACGAAAACTTATCTGCGCATGCCCAAGCAACAGGCGAACCTACTAATCCGGCACGCGTGGCGGATATGAAGAAACGTGTCGTAGGTATACCGTACATTCATTGCGTATCTCACAGGCTGAAGAAAGTAGGAAGTAGATATGGCGTTAATGTTGTTTTCACGGCGGCCAATAAGCTAGGTAAGATTTGTGCCGCTGTGCAGAGGAAGAATGAGCGAGTAAAAGACAAGAAGCGGACCGATATTTGCTTCGTAAAACACACCAACAAATTCACTGATTGCCGTACGAGTGTGGTGTATAAGGTCCCTTTCAGCTGCGGTCGCTTCTACGTAGGACAAACGGGTCGATGCATTAACCAGAGATTGTTGGAACATAAGAGATCGCTAACAGGAGGCTCACCTTCCACTCTTAAAAAATGGGTGTCTGTACTGACTACCTTTGGGTGGTAATCGCCTCGCTACACATATGATGACCTTTTGGGGTGTCAAACGACTCCCTTCGTTCTTCAGACCAACGACTCCCTTCTTCACAATTTGGGGTGTCAAACGACTCCCTTCGTTCTTCAGACCAACGACTCCCTTCTTCACAAGCAGAGAGTCTACGTTACTCCCAACGCAGGAGTCTACATGACTACCTTTTATTTCCCGCTAGTACCTCTAGGTAGTCAGGGTGACCCCTTTGCCATGGTAACGCTGACCCCCACTGGAGCGTTCCTTTGACTCCGTTGTCCTTAAGGACAGTGGTGTACATGACTCCCCTGGCAAGAGTCAGTGTGACCACTTCGTGGTACTCAATGAGACACTCTGCAACAAATAATGCGTTTATTTTTCTTCTTGGTCGATATTGATGAAACTTGCTGAGTTTAGGTTTACTTATGTGGCGATTTCAAATAAGCAATTATCTGGAAGAAAACGCAGTTTTTACACATAAAAATTTCATGTGTCTTGATGAGCAAGCCTTTCCAAACTTGGAGTTACAAAGTAAATCGACATATCGCTATAGTTAGGGGATAAAAACTGTATGCAATAGTTTTAAAGGAGTTTACTGCGCTGTTCTGGCAAAGGAGTTTACTGCGCTGTTCTGGCATAATGTTCGTGAACCCACTAGACCACATACGAACTCGCGTTTTAAACCCATTTGAGTTAAAAGTTACGTAATATTGAACTCTCGTGAGCGAATCACCAGCTAGACATACACTTACTGGTCAATGTTCAGCATACTATGACTATTGTTAAGTGGGTTTAGGACATGCATTCTGGTTACGTTGCATACAGTTCCAATTTCATATTATTGTGATATGCTTACTTTGTAACTCGTGCAGGCCTAACATGGCACATGAAATGTTTGATATACTTAACACGACATATAATAGTAGAAAAATATTTGCATTTTCAAAATCAGCGTACAAATACAGATAAACTAAACAAGTTTTATAGAGATTGATCAAGAATTTCAAAAGAACTTCAAATCAGAGCGAACACCATTAGGGTTTTTATCTGACAATCGACGAAAGTTGGTGCCGCTACCTCTTGTTACTCAACAAGGCACTTCCACCGGGTTTACTCAAACAGGAACACTGTGGTGGATGCATGACAGCCGCAACAAGTTTTTGTAGCAACTTTACAGTGCTGCATTCGATTCCTCTGGGGGAAATAAAATACTACTCGAAGTTTATATTGATGAGTCTCAGAACAATTTCCGCTCGCGTAAAACAACAAAAAATGTTGATTCTAGAAAAAAGTAAGCCATGCAACACGGAAACGGAAGAGATGCGGACAGCTCAAACGCTAGCGTTTGGTTTGTCTGTGTCTTCTCTTTCACGTCTGCATGCCTTCATCCTATAAACAAACTGAAATTTCTGCGATTCGTAAAATTATTCTTTGAATCGGTTTTAAACACTTCATGCCATTTCATACATGTTCACATTGTAATGACAACCTACTGTTTTATCAGTAAGCACCTAAAATATAGGCACAACATCCTGCGAATAATGCGTAGTCCTTAGCCACGTCACCACAATTGTTAAGCATTACACATATATATATATATATATATATATATATATATATATATATATATATATATATATATATATATATATATATATATATATATATATATATATATATCTGTGTGTGTGTTTGACATTTTTGAGCGCGCAAAAGAACAGGGACGCAAAACGACGCGGACACAGCGCTGACTTCCAACATATGCTTTATTTTCTACAGTGGTACATATATATATATATAGACAACAAAAAGCAACGCACGCAGGTGCATTGTACAGGAAGGCTTCATGTAAAACCACAAATAAGTATGCATGATAAGCAATCAAACAACCTGATACCGGATTTTTTTCTTCTTTAAGAGATCAAGCGGTCATTCCTGACTACCACTATCGTCTAGTCACCCTGTGGGCCTTGCTTAGAAAGTCTAGTTCTTTTTGGATAGGTCAATTGAAGGTGCACTAATGCACATGTCTCCCAAACTTGCAATCTTCGCCGCTTCAATTATCTCGCGTGTTGTTTGTGCCTGGCTCCTTCCTGTCGCAGTGCACTGCGAATACATGTGATCGCACCCACACTTCCTGCAGTGGAAAGCCACATGTCCCACACCTCCACTTCGCACGTTATTTGCATGCTCACGCAGCCTGTCATTGGCACACCGTCCCGTCTGCCCTATGTATTTCTTGCCACAGGACAGCAGTAACTCATAAACGATGTTGTTCTCACATTTAACAAAGCTTTCTTCTGCTTTTTTGGCACCTGGGTTTTTCAGAACCACTGTAGGAGGCCTTGCACAGATTATAAAGCTTGTTTGGTGCTGAAAGGACGACTCTTACGTTGGCGTTGTTTCCTATCTTTTTCAGCCTATGTGAGACATCGTGAAGGTACGGTATGACGGCGCATTTCTGCTTGACAGGCTCCGTTTCTGGTGAAGCCTGCTCCTCACCCTCGCGAGCATGTTTGACAGTCTTGAGAAGACCCTTCGCCACAGATGTGACGACATACTGAGGAAACCCCGCCTTTTTCAGGCAGTCAGCTTGCGCCTGGAAACTACACGAACACTTGTGAGGACATGAGCGGCGAAGCGCATTCATTAGGGTTAATTTTGCAATACCCCTTTTAACTAGCTTGGAGTCGCCCGAAGAAAACGGCAGAAGCGGCTTATTGGCCCTAGGCTCGTACGACCAGCAGACCTGGTCTCGCTCAAAGAACATTCGTAAGTCAAGAAAACGCAAGGCGTTGTTTTGCGGCATTTCATGCGTGACTGCGAGCGGTTGCAGGAAACGCGTGAACAGATCAAGTACGTTTGAAGAATCATTGCCAAATTCGCCTGGACTTGATTCTAGATAGACAACGTAGTCGTCTACATATCTAAACACCTTCTTTACATTTGTGCCTGTTAGCTCTGTTTCTAGTTTCTAGTAACAGGCACAAATGTAAAGAAGGTGTTTAGATATGTAGACGACTACGTTGTCTATCTAGAATCAAGTCCAGGCGAATTTGGCAATGATTCTTCAAACGTACTTGATCTGTTCACGCGTTTCCTGCAACCGCTCGCAGTCACGCATGAAATGCCGCAAAACAACGCCTTGCGTTTTCTTGACTTACGAATGTTCTTTGAGCGAGACCAGGTCTGCTGGTCGTACGAGCCTAGGGCCAATAAGCCGCTTCTGCCGTTTTCTTCGGGCCACTCCAAGCTAGTTAAAAGGGGTATTGCAAAATTAACCCTAATGAATGCGCTTCGCCGCTCATGTCCTCACAAGTGTTCGTGTAGTTTCCAGGCGCAAGCTGACTGCCTGAAAAAGGCGGGGTTTCCTCAGTATGTCGTCACATCTGTGGCGAAGGGTCTTCTCAAGACTGTCAAACATGCTCGCGAGGGTGAGGAGCAGGCTTCACCAGAAACGGAGCCTGTCAAGCAGAAATGCGCCGTCATACCATACCTTCACGATGTCTCACATAGGCTGAAAAAGATAGGAAACAACGCCAACGTAAGAGTCGTCCTTTCAGCACCAAACAAGCTTTATAATCTGTGCAAGGCCTCCTACAGTGGTTCTGAAAAACCCAGGTGCCAAAAAAAGCATAAAGAAAGCTTTGTTAAATGTGAGAACAACATCGTTTAAGAGTTACTGCTGTCCTGTGGCAAGAAATACATAGGGCAGACGGGACGGTGTGCCAATGACACGCTGCGTGAGCACGCAAATAACGTGCGAACTGGAGGTGTGGGACATTTGGCTTTCCACTGCAGGAAGTGTGGGTGCGATCCCATGTATTCGCAGTGCACTGCGACAGGAAGGAGCCAGGCACAAACAACACGTGAGATAATTGAAGCGGCGAAGATTGCAAGTTTGGGAGACATGTGCATTAGTGCACCTTCAATTGACCTATCCAAAAAGAACTAGACTTTCTAAGCAAGGCCCACGGGGTGACTAGACGATAGTGGTAGTCAGGAATGACCGCTTGATCTCTTAAAGAAGAAAAAAATCCGGTATCAGGTTGTTTGATTGCTTATCATGCATACTTATTTGTGGTTTTACATGAAGCCTTCCTGTACAATGCGCCTGCGTGCGTTGCTTTTTGTTGTCTATATATATATATATATATATATATGTACCACTGTAGAAAATAAAGCATATGTTGGAGGTCAGCGCTGTGTCTGCGTCGTTTTTCGTCCCTGTTCTTTTGCGCGCTCAAAAAGTCAAACATGAATTACCAACTTGCCGATGCCTACGCTCTCTCAATATATATATATATATATATATATATATATATATATATATATATATATATATATATAGTGTGTGTGTGTGTGTGTGTGTGTGTGTCATTCCATGCCAAGTGTCCCAGACGTGGCGCTCGCACATCACAGATTTTGCTGATAAAATTTGTGCCTTTTTCCTGTGCCACATGGAGTATTGTGGCAAAACACTTTTGGTCGAAAAAAATTTTGACAATCATGGCACCCCCTCGAAATTCGCTTCTATTTATTAAACTGTACCTAATAGAAAAATGTGTATAAAATCTATTTTTGTGTGTTGAGCTACGAAACCGCGCTTGCGCTATCACAGAGGTTCTGTTTAGTTGTCCCATTCATTATTTCCGGTTTTTTTTGTGTTTCACTACCAGCTACGTAGCTTCAAAAACTACAAAAATCTTCAATGTTCGTGAATTTTTCTTGAGCTATTTGCAACTCACCCTAACCAATATTAATCATAGCCTGATTTCCAGGAAAGTGTATTTTGGTACAGAAATGTTTAGTGGTAAAATAGACTTCAAATCTTTCCGAAAAAATTGTGATATTTGAGAAAATGTACGATTTGTCACATGTTTGACCGTATTTTTCATACTGATGCGGTCAAAGTAAAAATCCTCGTCATGTGGCGTTTGATAGAAGACTTCATCGTTAAGTAACGAAGAAAGTCTAATCAAATCATTTTTTTGTTTTAAGGAAGAAAATAATTTTTGAATTTGGCCCTCCGATCGCGCAGTGCATTTCATTTTGCTGCCACTTCGCCGCAAAGCACGTGGTCGCCCTTACAGCTGACACTCGTCACAGGCAGCGGCCAGATGCGAGATGTAGGTCAGCGGCTCGTGAGTGGTCGAAAGTCTTGTCGCGCTGTCAGGGCGACGAGTAATGAATTTGCGTTACAATGAGCATTTGCTAGGCGGGCCCAATGGGAAATATGGACTCCCGAGAGCAGCATGTGGAGTCGTTGGCACAATGTCCTAGAGGGACGTCTGCACAACTAGCATACACATACTGAAAGAAATAATGCACACTGTACACACTTCTTTCTCAGGGTATACATGTTGTACAGACGGCCTCTAGCACAATGTGCCAACGACGCCATAGGCTGCTCTCGGGCGTCCATACTTCCCATTGGGCCCGCCAAGCAAGCTCACATTGTAACGCGAATTCATTACTCGTCGCCCTGACATCAACGTGACAAGACTTTCGACCACTCACGAGCCACTGACATAAATCTCGCATCTGGCCGTTGCCTGTGACGAGTGTCAGCTGCAAGGGCTACCACGTGCTTTGCGGCGAAGTGGCAACAAAATGAAATGCACTGCGCGTTCGGAGGGCCAAATTCAAAAATTATTTTCTTCCTTAAAAGAAAAAAATGATTTGATAAGACTTTTTTCATTACTTAACGATGAAGTCTTTTATCAAACGCCGCATGACGAGGATTTTTACTTTGACCGCATCAGTATGAAAAATATGGTCAAACATGCAACAAATCGTACATTTTCTCTAATTTCACAATTTTTTTTCGGAAAGATCTGAAGTCTATTTTACCCCTAAACATTTCTGTACTAAAATACACTTTCCTGGAAATCAGGCTATTATTAATATTGGTTAGGGTGAGTTCCAGATAGCTCAAGAAAAATTCACGAACTTTGAAAGATTTTTGTAGTTTTTGAAGCTACGTAGCTGGTAGTGAAACACAAAAATTCGGAAATAATGAATGGGACAACTAAACAGAACCTCTGCGATAGCGCAAGCGCAGTTTAGAAGCTCAACAGACACAAGTAGATTTTATACACATTTTCTATTAGGTACAGTTTAATAAATAGAAGCGAAATTCGAGGGGGTGCCAGGACCGTCAAAAATTTTTTCGAGCAAGAATGTTTTGCCACAATACTCCATGTGGCACAGGAAAAAGGCACAAATTTTATCAGCAAAAGCTGCGATGTGCGAGCGCCACGTCTGGGACACTTGGCATGGAATGACCCTTAAATATAAGAGCTACAGAAAGATCACGAAGGTCCTGATACTGTAGGAAGGCATTTGACACACGACGTACGTTTTAGCACTATGCTAATGCTAAAACGTACGTCGTGTGTCAAGTACCTTATATATATAAGGTATGATATATATAAATATATATATTTAGCGGTGGTATGGAGAGTTCTGTACAGAACTTAAATACAGAAACACCGTCCAGAAATACAGCGAGACACATTACTGTCAGAATGAGTGAGATATGAAAAGCAATAGTTTCGCTAACATCGTTCATTACTGTCAAATGCGGCAATATACTAGACCTGGCATAAACATTAGCATAGCCAGCAGTCAGTTTTTATGAATAGGAATCAATGGCCAGCCATCAAGCACTTCTTTGCGACATCCATTACATATTTTATGTGGCATACAGCGCAAAACATGCAACATGTGTAGTTCTCATGTAGTACAGGATTCTCATGTAGTCATCTGAGATACAGGACCCCAATAGGTGACACAGCTTGCGTGCATGAGCTTGGCAGTGTCGTGTTCCCAGACCATGTCAGGGTCAGGTGGCATTCTGGCGAAAAGGACAGCAGGTTGCACTGATACGAGACCACTCACGGCCAGACCTTAAGCGTGGCTATTCCGAATTCTTGGACACGTCTTGACTACCTCGAGACACGAAGTTTCCAAGGAGGCTTCCTGGTCAAATGCAGCTGTAGAGCTTCAATGTGCAGTCTTGAAGCAACCTGAAATAGTCAAGTGCACAAAATAAACACATGATGACAGACAGATCGATCACCTTTTAATCTGACAAGGGCAGCGCTCACACACCAGATTCCATGAAGTGTCATGGCAATGAACAAAACCAGGGATACTCATTAACTTTGCTGTACTTTGAGGGTCTGTTACTCCCTTAGCCAGCTGCAAGTGTTTCCGCTGCATGACCTCCGTACAATTAGAAGGATGTTTTTTTAGAGAACGCATATTTCTTATCAAAATTGTATAATAGTCATGCTCAAGATGTTTTCGCGCACACACTCTATGTCAAGAAGGAAATAGTTTGCTGCAACTAAAATGGCAATGAAGAGATTAATTAACAAAAACTCGTTAATTAACTTTTAATTCCTGACCTGGAGGTAGTTGTTTATATTAGAAAGTTGTATCGCGTGCCAATTTATGGCATACACATTTTTTTAATCGCTAAAGTTACACGTAATTCGTGATATTCATCCTTGAATTTCAAGGACGAAATCGAAACTGATAGCGCCTGACGTGCAGGAAACGTCGCTTCTCTGTTACGTAAGCTCGGAGCTACACGTGAAAAGAAGGTGATGATAGTTTAATGAAGGTGGGCCGAACCAGAATGTGATCAGGAAAATCTGCAAGCATTCAGAAATACACAAGTAAACAGCTTATTATTTGGGTGCGATGTGTGGTACTTATCTGTAAACATAGAAAGAAAAGGTTGATATTACTGCCGTTTCGGATGCGCGCATCTCGAAAGAAACAAATGAGCACCAAACGCCACATGCAAAGGTAAGGCGATCCGCTGACGCAAGTTAGATGACTTGCCAGTTTTCACGAAAAGGTACGACCACGACGCGCCTTCATTCAATTTCGTCACTCCCTTGTCGCGGGCAGCTCCGGTC
Source organism: Rhipicephalus sanguineus (assembly GCF_013339695.2). NCBI lineage: Eukaryota > Metazoa > Arthropoda > Arachnida > Ixodida > Ixodidae > Rhipicephalus > Rhipicephalus sanguineus. Next base: position 164,550,679 of record NC_051179.1, read on the forward strand.
TGACGTAACAGAAAAACCGCGTTTTCTGTGTGCCGGACACGATCAGTTTTGATTTAGCCCTTAAAATTTCACAATAAATATCTCGAGTTACGTAAAACTTTCATGATTTCTGAAAAATGGGTATACCATAAAGCGGCACGCACTACAAATTTCTAATATAAACAACTGCCCTCAAGTCAATAAATAAAAATTAGTTAACGGGTTTTTGTTAATTAGTCCCGTCAACGCATTTTTTGTTGCGGCAGAATATTTCCGCCTCGAACTGGAGCGTGACTGTCATAGAGTTTTTTTATAAAAGATATGCACTGTCTGAAAAAAAATCACCCTGTATAGCATGGCAGCAGTATTTTAATAATAATAATAATTGTTGGGGTTTGACGTCCCAAAACCACCATAAGATTATGGGAGACGCCGTAGTGGAGGGCTTCGGAAGTTTCGACCACCTGGAGTTCTTTAACGTGCACCTAAATCTAAGCACACGGGTCTAAACCATTTTCGCCTCCATCGAAAATGCGGCCGCGGCGGCCAGGATTCGATCCCGCAACCTGCGGGTCAGCAGTAGAGCACCATAACCACTAGACTAGCAGTATTTTAACGAAGACCTGTAGGTCGCGGGATCGAGTCCCGGCCTCGGCGGCTGCATTTTCGTTGGAGGCGAAAATGTTTGAGGCCCGTGTACTTAGATTTAGCTGCACGTTAAAGAACCCCAGGTAGTCGAAATTTCCAGAGCCCTCTACTACGGCGTCTCTCAATCATATCGTGGTTTTGGGATGTTAAACGCCAAATGTTATTATTAGTTTAACGAAGAAAACGGCAAAATGTGTATACAGCTACACGAAATATGGCGAATGTACGACAAGACTAGGCTTGCCTTCACTGCCTTCTTTCTGTCGCATCACTGTGAGCGTGCCCTTCTAGTGCCTGGCTTCAGAACAGCTGCACGAAGGTGCAGCTATTCTAAAGGCCTAATGTGCCATTTTTTCTTCAGATCTATATCAACAGGCAAAGGTCTCGTTTTTCCGTTTGTCTGGAAGGACAACCCACCAGCCAGCGTTGACCAGTATAGAGGGTTGGGAGCAAACTCGGGCAAACTGTGCAGCACAAACATGACCTCAAACCTCAAACAATCGAGGTGATGAGAAGCGGTCAAACAAAAAGGAACAGTGCTGAAGTGACTTATATACATATTAAAAACAACAGCTGATTATGGCACGAAATTAGGACAATTAAGGTGCATTGTAAAAGAATGTCAAATGAGGTACCCTGCTGTAAAAAGTGCTAAATATTCATTGCAGACTATGGCGAATAGAATTCAAATAGGATACAGCGAGTGTTTCGAGGTATAATGATGAAGCAATAATTGCTAGAGATTTATGAGCGAAAAGCACAATGCGATTAAGCGGTGCTACATAGTGGGAGATCACGGATTAATTTCAACTACCTGGAGTTCTTCAACGTGCACAAATCAGAGGGCATGGGAGTTTCTGTATCTCGCCCCCTTCTAAATGCAGCTGCCGGGGTCAGGAATAGAACCCGCGTCCTTGGGCTTCGCAGCGTAACGCTTCCAAGTCCATTTTAAGGGATTTTTGTCCACTGCCCACAACATCACTGTAGACTGTATCTTTGTGTTGAAAATAATAACGAACTGAACCACGGCTGGTATAACAAAGGCATCCAATATCCACGAAACACAGCGTTTGAGCAGTATGTTTACTGCCATTATTACTAGCCGGTGTTGTGTTTACTATTAGGTACTAGCACCACACCACATTAGACAAAGCAAGTATCACAGGAGGATGAGGTTATGCTCGTATGCAGTTTGTGGAAAAAAAAAACTACAACTTTGAAGTGAACACACATTTACCTTTGTTGCATGATATTTTTTAGCATCATAAGATCAAGTCACCACTGTTTCAATTAAATGAAACCGTGCTACAAAAGCTATTGCATCAAAGTTTTATAGCAGTTACGCACGCACGGACGCGCGCGCACGCACGCGCGCCGCACACACACACACACACACACACACACACACACACACACACACACACACACAAACAAACAAGCAAACACGGCGAGAAGTTCGAATATGCAGCGAATAAATACGTATTAAACGTGTTTCAACGTCTGGGTAGCAAAGGAAAGAAACACTAAATTCTAGAGTTTCACGAGCCAAAATCATGATCTGGATATCAGGCATGTTCGGGCCGGGTGCATTAGATTGATTTTGATCAGCTGATCTTACTTACCCTTCAAATATATATCGGTGCAACGTTGCTCTACGTGTCACCACACTCGACTTGCAACCGAGATTTCAACTCGCAATTTCATGTTTTTCTGGCATGTATGGAATAAGGAAACACGATATTGGCGCGCACCACTCCGTTTTACCCGCTACTGGATAGTCCAGTGCGGTTTTCGTCGTTGCCAAGCCATTGAAACACGATAGCAAAATCCGTGCAACTGGAACATCAGAAAGACAAGTGGCAAAGCTACGTGTGAAGCGAATAAAAGGGTTGTAGGCAGAAGCCGGCAGAACTCACCTGAAATCTATAGCGACCGTAGGAGCGTCGTCCACAGGCTTCGTCTGTCGGTGCCACTGGGATCCGTCATGCGCTGCCATCTTGCTCAGGCAAGTTCACGACGAAACGAAGCTTACTGCAGGGACTTCACCGTCCGGAGGCTGCTTTTCCCAAACAATGGGTGACACTGCTTCAGCCAGTCACGGCAAGCGTGAGCCGACGACACGATACTACGCCACGAATGCATAGCACGGAAGGAAAGTCACGCAAAACGATCAGCCAGACACGGCAAGAGCGAGCCGACGATACGATACTACGCCACGAATGCATAGCACGAAGAAAGTCACGCAAAACAATCACTTGCAATCACGCCTGACGACACAGATTATTCTGGCGGACTAAAGAACGACCACAACGAGACGGATCACGAACAATGCCGTCTCACGACGCCAGGCCAAAATGGCTGTCTCGTATTGATGGCTTCGACTTTGGATTAAAGTAGCCTCCACGAACGCCTAAATGGTTTCGGTTTTGTTTTTGTGCTATAGAACACACATCCATGCATAGTTAAAGCTCTATTGAATAATATCAGGGTGGAGGAGGCGAAGCGTGCCCTGTGTGTGTCTGTAAGGGCTGTACGGTGGGAGGGGGCGCAGGTGAACGTGCATCCCCTGCTCTAGGGGCTAGGGAGAGTGCGGTGAGGCCGTGTGTGCGTGCCTAGCTGTGCTCAACATTTGCTGAGCGATTTGGTGGCCCGCGCGGATTATCGTGAAGATATAGTTTAGCTGTGGCGGGCAGAAATGATGACCACGCGAGCTATAATTCTGGTAGTATTGTCGCTCTTTAGGAGACGCAGTAAAGCGTCGCCTTGATAACCGGTCTGCGCGGTTATCATGCCAGCTTTGCGGCACATGTTTTTACGGCCGTCGAGTTAGATGTGTTCCCGATCGCCAGTGCGTTCAACACCATGCACGTCCATTTCACTAATAAATGTATGTTTTCTGCCATACATGCTGTCGTAGGAATCTACAAACCTCGCTTGCAAACCTGCGAAGATTCGCAAATTTGTCAGCGCTGCCATTGTTAAACGTTGTCATAACTCTGAATGTTTCGCTTGGGGGCAAGATTTTTTAAGAACCCTGTTTACTTGTAGACGTTTTCGAAGCGCCGTTTCAGCAATATCGTAATTGAAGCCATAACACAATACGTGCGTAATTCCACATTTTACGAATCCATGTTATATATTCTCAACCAAAATTTTTCGGTATACCACAAGCCAAAGCAGCGAACTGTATCTTGGTCGCAGCCAGTGAAGCTTTCTTTTTAAAAAAAACCCACCCTGTATATGCAGAACCATCACTGACTCCCTTGGAGCAAGGGAGTCATCTATTTCATTCAGGAGCGTCGACCAGAGCATTGTGACTCCGCTTAGAAAAAAAGGTGGTCATCGGCTGCCACAAAGAGAGTCAAGCAGACGTGACTCCCTTTTGACTCTCTTTTTTTTAAGAGTGTCTAATCTATCTTTACATTGTCGAGATTGTAAGTGCACGCCAAAATTCGATGAATGCGCAGTGTTGTACCGTCATAGAAATGAAGAAACGCGCCTAGTGATTGAAGCATGGCATATTGAGAATAGTGGTAGCGCATGCGTGAGCCAACCGTCGATTAACTTGCATAAAGATGAAATCAAATGCCTTAACAGTTATCTTCCACGTAGACCGCCACGCGTGCCGGATTAGTAGGTTCGCCTGTTGCTTGGGCATGCGCAGATAAGTTTTCGTGCCTTCTTTCTTTTCAGCCGTTGTGCGTCTCGTCAGTTGTTAGTCGGCGTTTGTGGTGTCCTGACTTCTTTCTCGTGTCCGTGTTTGCACGCCCTGTCTTTTTAGAATGAATACTTACCAACTAGCTCAGCTCTCTGTTATTCTAAGATTCGGTTCCCCCTCTCTAATATGACAACTCTGCGCGCGCCCATGGCGCAACCTATTGCTTAGTGAAGGCAATGGCCACAAACCTGGATCTCGTTACTTCCTTAATCTGTGCGTCAGTAGAAATGCCTCGAAAAAGCTAATGACCTGCTACTATTTTGCGCGCACAACACGTCATTTGCGTCCGTATCACCGTATGTCATCTGCGTACGAGGACATCTCAACCGACGTGGCACGCGCTTCTCCATTCAGGTAAGATACACGCGAAATGATGTCGGGTCAATACGACGACTTGGGGAACTGCTCTTAGCGCTCGGTGAGGACTTCGGCGACCATCTTTTGCGGACGTACATATAGTCTGAAATCCGGCAGTAAGATGAAGAATGGAAATATAAAACGCCGCCGCAAGGCCAGCTTTTCTTAACTACCAAAAACGAACTGTGGCGACTCCGGTATGTAAAGAAATGAAAGAAGGAAAAATGAGGGCAAGAAAAAAAACAAAAAACAGCCAACCGCTGGGGGACCATACATTCAATAAAGCGTGCATAAAAATGTGCCCACCTCGTCGAAGGAGGGTGTATTCGCAATGACTCCGAGACAACACAGTGAAGGTACTTTAGCTTCGATACAGCATCCAAGTTTGGGTGTTCTCCCTGCAAAGCAATGAGACCAAATGTGAAAATGTTTGTTTCAAATTAGGGCTGTCCGAATACTCCAGGCGTCGAATATTCGACTCTATAACCGTTCGGTAACCGATTCAGTACGCAAGGCACTTTTACTATTCTGAATATTCGGATATCAGAAAAGTTCATAAAATGTACTGAAATCCCCTGAAAGAATAGCGTGCCTGTGCTAAATATCGTGAACTTTCATGCACAAATAGATCAACCACCTTCAGCTGCCGCGTTACACCTCCCCTCCCCACCCTCGCCCCCTAGTGCGCTTTTGCAAATGTGCCAGTATTGTAGTGGTCAGAGCACGGCATTGTGCATGAGGCCAAATATGTTGCTGCAATAGAGTGCCGTAATTACACTGATCTAAACCACCGAAACAAATGTGCAGAATTAAGAAGAAATGCAAAATTAACAGGAAATGACAAAAAAAAAGAAAGCCCGCGATTATCGCGAGTTATCCTACGATGAAGCACCTGCAATGAGCATGGCACCGAGCAATCATCATTGCTCAAAGCATGCTTAAAGGATGCAACTATTACAAGAATATTAACGCGTAAGCAGTAGTGTGCCGAGTGCTCAGCTCTTTTCTTGTCTGGAGGAATTCTGACATTTGCGACGGTGTCGCTGCTTCCCGAACATACCAAGCAGGTATCCAGCCTTTCGTGGCAACATTAAATAAGTGAATATGTGGTACTGTAAAGCAATAGTTTTCTGCAATGCATGAATCTCCTCCACATTATTTGCTGTACAACAAGCTTACATTTTCATGTCTTGTTGGTGAAAAGAAAGTGTTTTTTTACTAAATCAGTAGTCGTACTATTTGTATTCGAAAATATTTCAAAAATATTCGATTGTGTGTTCGCACTTGGTATTCGAATTCGCTTCCAAGTTGAAAATTTTATAGTTGCACATCCTAGTTCGAACACTATCAGGACGCGATTACAGGGAAGCGCATTGTCAGCTCCGAAACCTTTTGGTAAACTATACTACAGAACTTCTCAGGTAAGTAGTTACGGTTCGGGTTTGGATAAATGACCAACTGAAAGCACTCAATAAAGAGATGATACGGTATACCCCTTCCGCTGTTCATTACTGTCAGGGAAGTGGCCCTGTATAGTAAAACACCTTTATGGAAATCTTTTTTTTTTATTGAGGATCGAAAATTGTTCCTTGCATTTCAAGATTGGCTGACGCTGTTTGCAATATTTGTTCTTAAATAAGATGCCCCGTTTACCGACACCGCAGCAATGCGACATCTGAACGTTCCATCTTCACTCCGCATTGTGAAAGGCAGGGCTTGAAGTCTCCCTTCATTGGAGGGGGGGCCCTCAGAGGGCGGCGACCATCGGCGTGAGCACAGGGGGGGCAGGGGAGGCGCCCCCCCCCCTCTTCACCTAAGAGAGGGGGGGCGCAAAGTCAGCCCCACACATTGACATAATAGGGAGGGGGCCGCTGCGACTCTGGCGGGGGGGCGCAATGCCAGCGCCATACATTGACATAATTGGGAGGGGGGAGGCGCGACGATCCCTTCGCCCCCCCCCCTGAAGGGGTACCCTGCGCACGCCTATGGCGGCGACCTACATACATACATACATACATACATACATACATACATACATACATACATACATACATACATACATACATACATACATACATACATACAGCCCCTCCTTAAGAAATGGAAGGGGGGCCACCCCCACCCCCGTCCAGCGAGCCCCACCTGACTTTAAGCCCTGGTCAAAGGATTGGTAGGCGTCCCTTTCGCTTACCTCGGTCTTTACCCGGAGAATAAGCCTCAGTTCAGTGCAGCAGTAAGAGCTACTAATCCATTTCCCAGTGCCTCCATTACCTTTCTATCGCTGCATGTGTAACAGTTCTTAACAGTGGAGGTGCGCTGAGCCGACCGTTAGTTCGTTCTGAGCGAACAGGAACTTTCATCATCATTAACGAGCACACGCTCTTTTCGTCCTCTTCATCTTCTGCTTCGCTCCCAGAACACGGGCGCCGATTTGTCCTGCGTGGGATGTAATAACTTTGATGGGCGAAAGAATGAGTACAGAGATAGAGAAAGAAAGAGAAAGGGAAGAAATACAGAGATAGAAAGATATAGAACGATACAGACACGGAAAAGAGATAGAAAGAAGACAGAGCAAGACAGAAACAGCCATAAAGAGACGGAATCAAAGAAATACAAAGAAAGGAATCGAGAGAGCGAGAAAGAGTTAGAAAGAAAGAGGAAGCGAGAAATAGAGAGAAGAAAGAGAAAGAAATAGAAATAAGCAGAGACAAAAAAAGAGAAAAAACAGGGAGAATAAGAAATAAGGAAAGAAAGGAAGAAGGAAAGAAAGAAAGAAAGAGAGAAAGAAAGAAAGAAACAGAAAAATAAGGCGAAACAAAGCAGACCGCCCAGTTCCGCACTTCCTTGAGGCTTGTCATCACTACTGCGAAGCTGCCTTAAGTTTCTCTCAGGACGGCGCACATTTTGCTTTACCGCTCTCAGTTCGTATAGATGTGCGCAGGTACGCGCATTGTGCGTTGCCATCCTGTTACCTGTACCTTCTGTCCGCAAATGTATACGGAATCTAGTCACGGTGTGACTTGGACAGCGCAAAAGCAGCGAAAGAAGGGAATTGTTTAAATTCTGGGTTTCGGCTTGATAAAACCAATATATGGTTACGAAGAATCACGTGGTAGCAGACTGCGGCTAAATGTTTACCGCGAGGAACCATTTGATGTGCACTTACACCTAAATACACAGACGTACTTGCATATAGATCATCCCAATCGAAATGCGCTGGACCTGGCCAGAAATATAACATGAGTCATTCAGTTTACTAGCACGAAGCTGTAACCATTAGGCCGCCACAACGGGTAGTACAACTAGGATGATATTGCAGCAAAGCTGTATCTGCTTAGGGTTCAGTGTATTTTTTTCTGAGCGCCAACAAAAAGGCATGTGCCGCACGCTCCAAACTGGGGAAACTCTCTACTCACTATCGCCCCCTAAAGATGAAGGGAGCCCGGCGGCCCCAAAGTCCATGACGACTGCGCACGAAACGCCAACCGCATGCCTTGGAATGGAGAAAATTGCAAAAAGGCCCAAGTTATATGATTTTCAAATGAACATTTTACAAAAGCATGCGCTAAACTCAACAGACACTTTCTAGACAGACGTTTCGGATTTAGTTTCAGGGTGCGTATCCGCTATGGTCCGAATTATGAGTAACTTCTGTGTCGTGTGCTAGACAGCATCGCCGGTCACCCACCTTCACAAAGTGGACTAGCTCGCAATTTGTTTGTTTGCGCTGCTGCTGCTAATGTATATTCCAAGCATATCTTACCTCCCACATTTTCCACTCGAGGAAGATTGTCCCGGTTGTCTTTTCGCTAAAGAATTCTAGCAGAACTTTCGGTCAATGCACATTGGTTGTCTCGCTACAAGGCTCAATGCAGTGATGGCGTACGAAAGGCAGCATTTCACTGTACGAATCGCATGATAAAGGCTCACGAAATTGTGCGTTGCACTGCAAGCTTAAGATTCTCCCTACATTTCATCTTGAGCGTCAGTGCAGCTACATTCACCACGTACAGCGAACACAAGCGACGTATAACAATCATATGGCCTAGCATCCCTGATCATGCGGTTCTTAGACCTTCGAGGCTATGATGTATGTAATCTGCTGTTTATGGGTCCCTCCAACAGGCGATCCCATACCTTATATTCGGTGTTTCGTTTGCAATTAGATAACACCATTCGTATTGTGTTGTCGTTGACGAAGCAAATGTTGTGCATATACTACTGTTATGAATACAACTACCTCTCCACTTTGAATACATCGGATGATTTCAAGTCATGTGCACGCACTGCATGCCCCTTGAAAGCGACACTAAAGTGACACATATAATAACAATGCACTAATATATTGTTGTTTTGAAGCATTGCGTATGCGAATTTTGCCGTCGTAGATTCGTTCTTAGAAGAGAAAATAAATATCTGCGTTTCGCTTCTCAATTTGGTGCTAGAGCTTAAGCGCCTCAAAGTTATTGTGACGTCGCGAATAAAACCTTTATTTTATTTTGAACACATCGGCTGAATAAAAAAAATCGCTGAACTTTCCCGTGTTACATCCTCTGCTGCCTTCAAACGCAGTGTGATGCAAGTTTACAGATAAATAATTATGCAGACCTTATTGAATTCCATGAAAATTGATGACGCCACGACTTGCTAGTGCGGACACCTAAAGGTGGCGTCGTCACCACTGTTATCTCTTGACACGTTTTTTATCCAATCAAGCGTCTCCTCGCGGCAAGAGCGTTCTTTTTGGTACCCTAGAGGGGAATTTACTAACCCAAGAGAAATCGTTTTTTTTCTCTTCGTTCTATTGAGAAACATCTGATGCACTGCCCAGCATGTGTTCATACAACAAACTATTCGAACATCCAGTGCTACTCGAACATACAGTGCTGCAAGTGGAAGCTCCAAATATCTCTTGTGGTCACCACGACAATTACCAAACATTGATCGGAATCTTTCAGTCGAAATTACCACCTACACAATGTTTGAACGTAACGAGCTAGTCAGGAGAAAATACAGATATGAGGCTCATACGCTATGCTGGCCGCCATTGTATTTTCTGATCATATACTCGGCGGGATGTGTTGTGGTCAAGAGTTCATCCACGCTGGTACTCTTACATGCAAAAAAATTTAGAGCTGACAGTACTACATCAATGTTCCCTTTGAATTCCTGCTTTCTAAATTGCAACTTCATTCCATAATTGACTCAAATGTAACATTCTGAGCGCTATAGAAAAGATGGACACATTGCATAATTCTCTGTCGATACACAGCGCTCCGTATCAGTTGAGACGCGCTTATACCTCCTTCGCGAAGCAGTCGTCCACTTCTTTTCTCAGCTTCGCTTGTACTTCAGGATGGATGGCGAGTAGGTAGAGTGTGTGAGCTATGGCAGTTGACACCGTGTCTTGGCCGGCGATTAGGAACAGCACGCACTGGGCCACCGCTTCGTCTTCGGTCAGCGCTGCACAGATTTGTGGACAATACACGTGATTATAGAGCAGTGACTATGGCATCACTCTGGAAAGCTTCTGTTCTTGCAGGCCTACATCACCCGGACAGCAGCACAAGTTCATCACGCGCGCTACCAGCTGCTTAAGCATGGAGCGGGACCTCGCCGTTGTTCAGTTTTCGATATTAAAGCGCCCCTGCAACACTTTTTGAACATGGTCAGAAAATGCTGCCGATCGGTAGTGGACATTCCTGCGAAGAAGTGAGCCAAATATATAGCGCAGCGCAGCAGAAAATTTACAATTAAATTTTAAAGCCAGCTAAAGACCACTCCCTCTTCTGACAAATGATGCCACATACCCAAATCAACTGCGTCACATGCCCAAAAGGCACGTCCGTTGGCTGATTTGAACATCGTGAGCTCCATAGCTGCCCGCGCCGCGACTTGCCGCGCGCATCGTGGATACGTTGGCCTCGCGTGCGTTCAAAGACAAAAAAATGATGTGCTCTGTGCCATGACGCGCGCTGTCTTATGAACGAAGCTCTTTTCCCGTTCCCCCCCCCCCCCCTTGCTTTGTTTTTAACGTGCTCGCTGGGACGTAAGAAAAGAGAGTAGAGCGTGCGACCAGTCCCTGTAAAACCACTCGTCCTTGAGGGATCTTAAAACTTTTGGCGGCACTCGATTAGTTGGTGATAAACTCCGACAGTGAGGACATGTCACGATAACTTGTAAGTGTTGCAGGGCCCCTTTAAATACTCGATCCCGGCCTGCGTGATTTCAGGGAATAAGAAGACGCAGTACACCAAAGGGAAAAAACAGGCGAAAAGAAGGAGCGTCAACCCGCAACACTTTCCATTCGCCTGTTTTTCTTCATTCGGTGTACTGCATCTTCCTATTCTGGGAAGCATGCACCAACTAGTCCAACAAGTTTTACTCCGTGATTTCGCACAGGTGCGCGATTAAGCAGCGAGTACCTTGAAACGCCTAAAAGTCGCAATATCATCAGGAGCAAGGCCTTCAAGCGGCGTTTTCTTGCAGGTCTCGCCAAGGCTGGGGCACCGCTCGTCCAGGTTTGCACAGCTGCATGCCCCGTTTCGCCTACTCACTTTGCTCATGCTCAACGTAGAGGAGTTCCACTAGGAGTGCTTTCGGAACACATTTCCTGCTGCTTGCAATGGTCACGCTTGAATCATGCCTAGATCACGAACCTGTGTCTCCTGATTAGTATATGTGCCTTAGAAAAAAACTCACGGGGTCCCTTATGCATTCACTTAAGACAACTCGAGACGAAAGCCATCTTCTATTTCTTCTCAGTGATGCACTGAACCTTACCACCACCCTCCGAAAGTTTTCGACACCTATCGTAGTTTTGCATTGCATCCAGGATCGGAGGCACCTCGCCTAGTTTTAAATGCCTCCGTAATCGGCCCACCTTTGACCAAGGTAAGATGTTATGTGATGACGACATCATGTGAAGTTACGCCTCGTGACGTGACGTCGCGCCAAAATTGGCGTCGTCATGATGACGTCACAAGTATTGGAGATATTTGACGCCATGACGACGTCATATGGTGACGCAATCAGGTGATGATATCATGCATCACTCGTGTTGTACCGGACGCCGCGGGAAGCCGAGGGTCAATTTTCGCGTTCAGTGAGGCACCCAAGGTTTTCACCTTAGTGGAACGGAAGTTATTCTTTACAATTCTGGAAGCTTAATCAAAACTAGACCGGCCGTGCACAATATGCTCCAATGGAAATCTAGCGCCCACAAGAAAACGTTCAGAAGAGCTGAAACAAGCTGTAAATAGTATCATTGGCAGTCGTGTACACATGGTGTCACAAGGAGTGGCGAACGACTCGCCTGTAGGTTAAATGAATTACAGGCGTATCGAAGTAGCTCTCGGAAAATTTAGAAAGACCTACCTGCATGTGCGCTTAAAAAATTTAATTTTCCCTAAATATTTTCTTTATCATTTGAATATTGCACTGTTTAGTGGGGACACAACCGAAAAAATAAATTTATTTTGAATCACTAAAATATATATAAAACTCACAACAAGCGACCGTTGCTGTCTTCTTTATTAATTCCATATTTCCTGTCGTTGTTTTGCCGTATCCCTAAATATTTAAACAGCTGCCGTCAAGACGAACACGCACGCAGGAAGTCATTTCCCCCAGCCAATTTTTTCAAGAACTGATATTTCAAACGAACTTTTTACCGAGCACAATTTTCGACTGTAACTGCCTTCGTGGGGCCATTTTCCAGTCCTCTAGCTTTTTTAAAACAAAACTTTAAGAAAGCATTTGATTGAGTGATTGAATTTTCCATATGTAAGTATAATGCGTTTGATATCTCAGAACTTCTTGAACTGCTCTTTCTTGTGCGATGTTGTATTTTCATACAAGACTGAATTTCACGGAAGATGGGTACTTGAACATATGAGAAAGCGTTGAACATAGAATATAACTGGAGGCAACGTTTCGACGATCTGACTGACAAAGACAAGTCCACTCGCGGAAAGCTCGAAACATTTGATCCAGTGGCGTTCTATCCTGAATGATTTCTCATTGTATTTGCGTATATTGCATAGCCCTTCCTATCTGGGACAAACCTGTAAGCCTGCAGTATATTGAAACAAATAAAACAGACATAGTCAACTGAAATAAGCAGATGCAGAATACTCTGTTCCATCCCGCGCTTACTCTTATTTGCGCCAACCGGTGCATCCACTTGCACGTCTGATCCAAGGTTGAACAATTTTTCGTCACGTGCGGAAACATTCTCAACAGCATCATTGAGCTCTCCTGCCTGCGCGTCCATCATCAACTGGAGAAAGTCATCGTGACGCTACGCAAGGAAAACATTGGGTTAATAACCATTTGTGCAATGAAAATACAATGATCACTGATATAAAACGATGTAGCACCTACCTCCTTCTTGTCTTTCCTCTTTTTAATTATCGTTTTGCAGATTTGCACGAAGTACTCGAAAGTGTCGGAGGTACTCAGCTGAATTCCAAGCAGTTTCGCGATTCTTGGAAATGTAACTGTAATAAAAATATATATGTATATATAGAAAGGGCTGTTTGATGCACTCTGCGGAATAAACATAGCCTGGCACCATACTGAGCGACGTGAACGTGCTATATTGTAGCTTTGCAGAGTGAGTTACCTAAATTTACTAGGAATTTTATCCACCTGTAACATCACAGACGTGGTCGTAAGATCCTGGAGCTTTACATATATATCAGGTTTTTGTTTTGACGAAAGACAAGCATTTTTTAAAATTCAAATATTGATGCTATCAAAACAAGCATAGTAATTGGCAGACAGAAAGGCCGTCTAGATGTTGCTAGAAGTAAAACGAAAAGTGTTGTGAGCACGCCACGCAGACCAGAAGAAGATGTTTCCATGAGGGCTGCCACGAAAAGCAACTAAAGCATAAGACGCGCAGTAATAGAGTGCACTAGAACAGGGGAGTGCTCGGAACGGCAGCAGTACCAATGTAAAGAAGGTGAAGCCCAAACAGGGTCAATCCACCTGCGGCGCTGCGATCGGCAGTCTGCAATGTGTCGTTGTTTAATAGTTGCGCGCGGCTCCGCCAAAGTGGTGCAAGGGTAGAATGCCCGCTTCCCACTCAACAGGCCCGGGTTCCAATCGAAGCTGTAGATGGTGGTTTTTTTTTATTCTTAGTGTTACATTTTATAGCTGTGTTGGTTTCCCTTTGTTTCTTAAATGTAGCTTATGTTGCTATGTATTGCTACAAAAAGTGACGTAAAATTTGAAACATCGTTTCGAGTCTTGTATTCGCGAAAGTCTCGGAGGCCATACTTTACGTTTTTGTGCAATCCCGGGTGGTGGCGCTGCAAATAACTGCACTCACTGTCAAATTTCTTTTATTTTACTTCCCATTTAGCGTTACTTTTTAAACCAGCACGCAGCAACTGAAGCTAGTTTTAAGAAACAAGAAAAACCAATACAGCTATAAAATGTGACACTAAGAATAAAAACGCACTATCTACAGCTGCTATATGAACACGGGCCTTTTGAGTGGGAAGCGAGCATTCTACCCCTGCACCACTTCGGCGGAGCCACGCGCCACTCCTAAACGACGACACATTGCAGACTACTGATCGCAGCGCCGCAAGCGGATTTCGCCTGTTTGGGCTTCACTTTTCGAAGCTCGTTCCGAGCACGCCCCTGTTCTAGTACACTCTAGCAGTAGGTTGCGGAATAGTTCAGTTCTGGAGTAGTTTGTTTATTATGTATTCTTTTAAAAACCTGCTGAAGCATGATGCACACAAGAGAGCATCAAGAAATTAAGAAAGGCGGCTAAAAGCTGTGCTTTATTGAAGCCGAACTGTCTCCCAGGACACCTCAGCGGGGCTGGGCAGGGCAACTGTAACCCCAGCCACTCTAACGATGCGCATCAGTCCCACAGAGAGCGCTGTAGAAAGCTAAATCCTTTATTCAGCAAACAGAGTGACGGTGTTCAGGTACAATCACTTATTTACAACCTGATACAGTAATCTTAGGAAATTTCCCGCGTGTCATCACCTTGTTCTCTTCAGGATAAGTAGCATTACTAAATAGTGGATGAAAGTTACGATCAGGGCAGTGGTTCGAACCATGAGCAGTGTTCAAAGATGCGTGGTACTTGCGCAGCCTCAAGTTGATACATAGGCCTGCCTCGCCGATGTAAACGATGTTTCATAAGTTAGCGAAATCCTGTAGGCCACACCTGTGGCACGCCGTTGAAACAGTTGTGCTGCTTTATGCTCTCTGCTATTCGCACCTGTCACAAGCTACGCGCGAGCACAGGATGCCAAGGTTGCGAAGTGCAGAAAACAAGGCATTAACTCTTTATCGCGCAGCTGCATTGTAATCTCACGGTCAATCATATCCATGTAAAGCTTAATTTCAAAGCTTCGTCCCCGTTCATATTCTGCCTAAGAATTGCGTGTATGGCTGCGCTTCGAGGCTCCCATTACGGCCGGTTCTATCGACGCGCTCGCTCACCTCCTCTGCAACCGGCACGACGGTGCTTAATCCCGCAGGACTAGAGCGTGCCTTTCACGCCTTGACAACACGACGTTGCAGTGTGAGATAACCCTTTATTCGGTAGTTCGCGCATAATTCTGATAATCAATGCTGCTGCTCTTGGTTAGCTTGATGGGAAGGAATGCAACATAAACATTACCCATGCGCACCGAAATAAAGCAGGAAGTACCGAGAGTGACTGTTTAGGATTCGTTTACTGGCCTTCTGTGTTAAAAAGTGGAAGCATTTTCGATAAGGTATACGACAAAGTACAATCACTTGCGGTCGGCATGGTCAGTAATGTTTAAGAGTGGAGCTCTTTAAGCTTTTCGTTGCGCCGGGTTGTGCGAACAGTAATTATCATCATCATGAACCGCTACGCGGTCGCTTCGTCCATTTCAACTTCTGCTTCGCTCCCTCAACACGCACGCGCGCCGATTTCTCCGGCGTGGCCTGTAATAACCCTGATGTGTGAGGGGAGGGAACGAGCACGGAGAGAGAGAGAAAGAGACAGCGAGACAGAAAGAAAGATATAAAGAAAGAGAAAATCGCGGCGAAAGAATTCTGATCAGGCTGCGGGATTCGAACCCGCCTATCCACGATCCGAAGGCACCCGCGTCCTAGCAACTCGGCTATCCAGGCACGCTAGCAGAACATAGCGCATACTTGTATGGTATAGTTTAGCAAGGTGGCGGGAAAGGAAAGTGAGGGTGAGGAGGAAAGAAAGGGGAGGGGAGAGATTAAAATGCAGCATAGAGTCAAAAAAAGAAATAGAAAGAAAGGGAAAAAGTAAGATAGAGAGAGGTGTAAGGAGAGAGAAAGAGAATGAAAGTAAATGGAAGCGATAAATAGAGGGAAGAAAGAAAGAAGCGCAAGAAGGTGAAAGATAGAACGAGCGAGAAAGACAAAGAAATGCATAGAGAGAAAAAGAAAAAAATATAAACAGAGAGAAAAAAGACATGGAATAAACAGAGATAAAAGAAAAAGAAAGAAGGAGAGGATGAAAGAAATAGAAAAGTAACGAGAAACAAAGAAAGCCACCCAGCTCCTGACTCCCTTGAGTCTTGGCACCACTAGTGCGAAACATCACGTAATAACTAGTCACGTGACAAAAATCACGAATCATATAGGCACCAGACTAAAATCGCGTAACATCCAGTAACGTGGCTAAGAACCCCGTAACACTCACGTGGCTAAAATCACGTAACATGGCGTAACTATCCACGCGACTTGAATTATGTAACATCATCTAACTACTCGCGTGACTAAAAGCACGTAACATAGCGCAACATCAAGTCACGTGACTAAAAATCGGGTAACATTTTGTCACGCGACTAAAATCACGCAACATCGCGTAATAGCTAGTCACGTGACATGTCCCCGCCATAAACCACGTAGCAGCTAGCCACGTCACTAAAATCACAACATCACGTAACAGCAAGGCACGTGACATGTCCAGCCAAGTCTAGCATACTTTGAACTGCTGCCTCTCAGCAAAAACTTGGCAATACTAGAAAACTTAGCTATGTTGAACCAGCTTCGTTGATGGTTCCAGCCTTGCGCCAGAAGTTCAAG
Organism: Rhipicephalus sanguineus; assembly: GCF_013339695.2. Lineage (NCBI taxonomy): Eukaryota > Metazoa > Arthropoda > Arachnida > Ixodida > Ixodidae > Rhipicephalus > Rhipicephalus sanguineus. The sequence goes on from NC_051179.1 coordinate 164,567,450, forward strand.
CAGTGCATTTTTTTTAAGTTGGCAAGAGAAAATATTGTGAACTTTTCCAGAATAATGTTCGCCAAACGTTCGTTGTGTCTGTTCATTGCATTTACGCATTACGCTTTGCACTTACGCCCTCCACTTAAAGGGGTCATGAAGCACTTTTCCAAGTAATGAACTTCAGAATCGGAGTTTACTGCCTTCCGAATCGATTGCCGCAAAAATGTCTCGAATCCGTCAAGGACGAGCGAAGTTACGGGGTTTTGGCGCACGCTGTCAGCGCTTTCTCTCTTTTCTCCTCCAGACGAGAGCACCGGAAGCTACATAGGGAGGGATGGCACGGGGGAAAGAAGTTACGTCAGCGCGCGTCGTGAAACGCGATTGCTCTCCTGCTGTGATTCGCGTGCGCGGGTGTGGCTACCGTGTAACGTTAGTAGACTGAGGAGTGTGGCATCGACAATGGCGACACCCCGTGGCAAGAAGCGCATCTGATCTGAACGCCGCTCTCGATTCATGTCGGCTATGGGCCAATGAGGATGCTGTCTTTTGCGACGCGGAGAAGCGGATAGGCGACGTCAACCGGCAGGCGCTCCGCCCACCAGCGAGAGTGAGAACCGGCCTCTGTTTGAAAAGAGGGCGCCTGAGAAAACAGCAACTTCGCGCTCCACTTGCAGCCTTTACGCGGCGCGCATGACTGCAATATTTGGCTGAGCAGTTCATAGCCGTATCAGCTTCTCCGCAAGATGTGTTTCTTCAACAAGCCCAAGGGGTGCTTCATGACCTCTTTAAGCAGTAGTGATTGTGAAGGAAAGCAGACTCCTAACCCCGACTGAGACTGGAAAATGAATTTTCAGTAGCCATTCCACAGCAGGCTCAAGAAACTTCTTAATGATTAGTAGCTATGTAATGAATACAGATGCATGCTGCAGAACTTGGAGTCGAGGGTCCACTCAATGAGCAATTAGCAGTGGTCATTTACGCTGTCAAGTGAGGACATTCTTAATTTCAGGACTCTCCATCACTACTAACCCCTCTACGTACTTAGGCCAAAGTGGATGCTGAAGTTGTTAACAGTGCAGCATCACAGAAAAAGAAAACGCACTCATTCTATTTAAATGACCTTTTAAATCTTTTCAAGGCCCCGTATTTATTTGCTTGTAATGTAGACTAAGAGTTAAAGATTCGCACATACAAAAACACCGATATCCTAATATTTAGAAGTATAATCACGCAAAGAAATCGCTATATTTCTGCCGACCGCATCGGCACGTAGTGGCGCTCGCCAGAAGAATTTCCGACGGAAGCGACGTCACCAAGCGTTCATCTATAATTGGTCAAGAATAAAGTTGCAGATAATCGTTGCACTGCCGTGAAATCTTGCTTGTGGTCTTCTCCGTATGGTTTGTTTTAGTTTTCTACATTAACTTAAGCATATACTGTCGTAAAGAAAAGAAGCTCTTGAAACAGAAAGCAGGTGGTCGCTGGCTGCTTTTTAACCTGTGGTTTTCGAGCTTGGAAAATGCGCACAAGAGGCTTGTCTCTCTGCCGCAACTTCTATTCTCGCTAGTGCATCCGCGCAACAGCTTTGTGGCATAAGTGCTGTACACTCCTGAGTATTATTCACGAGGCCAATGTTCCTCAACTCGGGATATTGCTTTTGTCTTCCATTTTACCACGATGTGCGGCGCAATGTTGCTTGGTACTAGGGTAACGGCGCGACCGATGGCTTAACGGACCGGGCAACCATAACGCGCCAACTCCCGCTGCTTGAGCGCTTCTAGCTTTTTGTTGCACCGCGTTACGAAGGAAACGAGATAACTCAGGACACATGACATCGCGAAATTAGAGTTCAGGGCAGACATTTTTTCCGGAATTTCGAATTTTCTGCACTGTATAACTTCGCAATGTGTGCCGAAGTTATACAGTTCTTGCGGTATTTACCTTTAGATCCTTCAGTCAACCCATTCCGCGAATAAAAAACAGGGATTCGGGAAGTGTAGAGGGCCCCTCGACGTACTACTCGCCCTGCGCTAAATTGATACGTTAAAAATCAAATGCGTCAGAATCTGTGGTATGTTTTATGCAGGCGATGACACTATTTTGTTCGTTTAAGATTATCTTCGGCTAGTGCCGTTGGTCTACAATGTCCAGAGGTACCAAACGACCAAGTCTAGGCGCCTAGTGTAGTTTCAACCAGACTGAATGATTGTATACGCGCTACAGTGCACAAGCTTCCATAAGAAGAAATGGCTACCAAGGCGATGGACTGGGCTAGTTGGTACATGTCGAAGTGGATAAAAACCAGCGGGAAACATGAAACACAGAGAAGAACATGACGGGACAGGCTGGCTAACTTACAACTGACCAAAGAATGCTTAAAACGCAAACTTATACCCGCCGGCACCCACCTTAGCGCGTCTGTGAAGCACCCATGCGTCATACAAAACACAATCTTAACGAGTTATCACGGCGTCTAGAAAGGTCATATGCTTAGCATACAGGTGCACTGATGTGTCACTGACGCAACTGTTTCCCCCTTTCTAAAATGTAGAAGGCTTCCAAAATTTCCCTTTGGTCTTTCCCCGACCTAAGACTCTAGTGTTGTCAAGCACAGGATTCCACCCGCACTGCCTGCAATGGCTTGGTCGATGAGCACCGTCATACGTAGGAAGAGAGGCCCTGTATTTCCTGAGGCGATCATTAAGACAGCGGCGAGTGTGGCCGATGTATCTTTGCGGAGCGATAAAGGAATATTATAGACAACATGAGTAGCCAAGGCACAAATTTCGAGACATGATTCGTGCCGCACGTGGCCCTTCTCTGCGCAGGCCGACTGATGCGGCTGCACAGACCGCTCAACATCCGCGGAGCCGAGAAAACCATGTGCCTGCCATATTTCATCACTGCCTTCTTGATATTGTGCGATAACGTATGCACATATGGCATTACACACAATACTGCCGTGGTCCCGCGAAGCACAGGCTTAACTGCTTCCCCTCCGCGCTACCTTTTCTGCTCTTTCAGCAGCTTCTTGGCAACCGCTCGCATTACATGGTCCAGGAACCCAGCCGACTTCAGTCTACTTGCTTGTTCATCTACGCTCGCGTGTATCGTGTGCAACCAGCTCTTTCGCAACGCGTTCTTGGAACAAAGCAATGCTATGTCCCTTTTTGTTAGCTTTGAGCGGCAAGAGCTGTATGGCAGCACGTCATTCTTAAAACGCGGTACATATGTCCAGAATAGATGCATGTCGACATGGAACGAAATTTCTAAATCTAAAAACCTTATAGCATTACTTTCTGGTAGTTCATAGGTGAAAGGGCAAGACACAGAATCTGTGGCCACAGATTCTAGAGTAATGCCAGGCGATATATTTACAAGCACCAAAAAATTATCCACGTATCTCAAAATTATGACCACATGGTCGTCCTCCAGACTATCGCGTAACATGCGGTCGAATTTTGCCAAAAATGTTTGTCAACACAGGTGCTATTCCGTAGGTGCTTCTTGGGTCCGCGAAGTTTCGACGTCAGGGCTCTATTCGGCTTGCATCGTGTTCTGTAAATTTCGTCGCGGCGTCGTCGTCGGCGACGGAGGATCTTCGGTATTTCGTCGTACAGCAACCGCACCTACATGGGTTGCTGCCCTTCGTTTTCCGGATACGGGCTAGGTGACCGGCCCCGGATTGGGTCAGTGTGTGTCAGCGTTTGGGATAGGCGTAGCGGCCTGGGGACGGCGATCGGAAAGGTCCTCGGGGGGTCCATTGCGCTCCTGCGATATAGTCGGCGATGTCACTTGGCCGTTCACCTCGTTCTGGACGTGGCGCGTTGATGGCGAAACCTTGCAGTCCCATCTGTCGGTACTGGCAGCGGCCGTAGGGGTCACCAGCTTCTCCGCAATGGTAGCAGAGCGGGTGGTGGTCGGGGGTGTCCCAAACGCCAGTCATTCTCGGGGTGTAGCGCTAGCCGACAGGTGGGTGGCATGGCGTTGGTGGCGGCGGCCGCGGTGTCTGACGGCGGGACTGCTGCGGCGGTGCGGCGTCTTGACGTGGCCGCGGAGGAGGGGCGTTGCGTCGGGCTGCAGCAGCTGCGGCTGTGGCGGATCAAGGGCACCCAACGACTGCTGGATTTCTTCTCGAACAAGATGGTCTCGCGCAGGTCTTCTGAGCAGATGTGATTGAATGTCTGCGTAGCCTGGCGTCGAGCGGCGGTTGAATTGCCGGGTGCGAATTTCCAGTGTCTTTTCTATTGTTGTTGCCTCCGAGGGAAATTGCCTGGACGGTGTTCGGTGGATTCCTGATAAGTCCAGCGAAGAGTTGCACCTTTACTCCTCCTGAGGAAATGAACTTTGTTCTCTTCAGGCATGTTGGGGTCAGCGGGGCGGAGCAGCCGGGTAATTTCTTCCGCGAAGATGGTCACGTTTTCGTTCGGGAGCTGCACATGTGCCTCGAGCAAGGCCGCAGCCCTTTGCCTCCGGACGACGCTCGTGAACGTCTACAAGAAAGCGCTGCAAAAGAGGCACCAGGTTCGAAGTGTGGACGCCCGGTTACCGAGCCATGTCGTTGCTGCTTCTTCCAGATAAATGTAAAGGTGGCGCAGCTTGAGTGTTCCAGTTGTTAAATGTTGAGACTCTTTCAAACGTCTCGAGCCAGGTTTCGGGGTCTTCGCATGGAGAATCACGGAAAGTCGGCGGCTCCCTGGGCGGCTGCATCACTATCGCTGCAGGGGATACTGCGGCCGCCATCGTGTCTGATGTCTTCTTCGCCGTGACTCTAGGCTTGTCCAGTAGGAATCCGTATTGTGGGGGTAGTCCTTTCAATCTACGGCTGGCTCGAATGTCGCTGACGGTGTCGGTGTCTTCGCGACGTGGGCTGGGCTCAAGGCTTGAAGGGGGCGTCCGGTACATGAACGAACAACACCTCCACGAGATGTCACGGGGTCGTGACGTTGACGAAGGCTGCAGTCGGCGTGTCCAAGATAAAACTCTTTATTTGGCCGGACTTGTGGCCGGGAAACTGAAAGGCAATCTACAGCAATACACACTGTACTACGCTTATAGCGGCGAACAGAGCGTCGGCCGTCGATAATCTGATTCGCAGTAAGGCGCGCCGGCATTTATAAATGCTACGTCGAACATTCCAGCCTTATCTCTGGTGGCCGCGTTACTTCCAGAATCGACTCAGCTGTTCGCATTTGCGCGCTCATGGCTAACAGATGATCCTAAAATAATCTGGAACGTTCCCAGACATTCTGGCGTGGTTTGCGCAAGGCAGTAGTAACACGTGTAAGGGGGCGGTAGCATAAAACATAGACAGAAATAATAATAATATCTGGGGTTTAACGTCCCTAAACCACGATATGATTATGAGAGACGCCGTAGTGGAGGGCTCCGGAAATTTCGACCACCTGGGCTTCTTTAGCGTGCACCTAAATCTAAGTACACGGGCCTCAAACATTTTCGCCTCCATCGAAAATGCAGCCGCCGCGGCCGGGATTCAATCCCGCGACCTTCGGGTCAGCAGTCGAGCGCCATAACCACTAGACCACCGCGGCGGGGCCTATAGACAGAAAGGAGCGCGCGTGGCACTGTGCTTGTATGTTTTAAACTTAATAAGATGGATTGCTGTTCATTCCATTTGTCGCCGGCTGTACTCATGAGAGTGTGAACGCGACAAACGGACCGGGAGATGAATGAACGGAGAAAGCTTTGTGTCGTTATTCGTAGATGACAATGTTAGAAATATACTTACGAACGAAGAATATCCGCGGTGAGATGCGCCCGGAAAAAGAATCTCTCGTCTTTTTAACAAATTCACTTGCGTTGTCACTGTAAGAGTCCAGTTCCGTGGCGAAGGCACACCTTGCGATTACGTCCAGAGAGTAATTGCCATAAAACCTGATTGTAGGGACAGACGCGAGTAAAAATAAATCACTAAAAAGTTTTTAACCAGCACCCGATATAGCTCTTATAGAAAGGTCACTACACGCAACTTCAACATAACTTATCGAAAGTTCTTTATATAGGGCCAGAATTTTATGTCTAAGCTCATAAAAAGTAACTACGAGACTATCCGTGCGCACAAATGTACGCAACGCACGCTTTATGTTTTTAATTATTCGCCCTGCGTAAAGGAATTATTGTAATAATCGACACAGCGCGACATACAAATGATTAAGCGTACTTGGAGCGGGAGGAGCTTCTCGATGATTGCTTTGAGGCTGCAGTAAAACATTTTTTAAGAGATCTTCTCGCACTTTACTGAACGCTTCTTGGTGAACAAGTGTGTTCTTGAGTAATGGGCAAAAAAGAAAAAAAAACGAAATTAACATAGAGCCGTGTGAGATTGTTGACAACAGGTGGGAAATTAGTTATTTTTGTCAAGGTTAGCCGCTCATGAAGCATTGTAAAGAAACATGATATCTAATAGAACCTTTCATCGTTGAGACGCCGCTATGAAGATATGTAAGGAGAGTAACCTTGAATCAAACAAAGTCCCGTAGTCAGCAGGTGTGTCCTCTTCATCCTTTTTTCTGACGTGTTCCCCTTTAGTCACGTTGTCTTCATTTGGAGAGTAAACATACTGCTTAACTTTACAGCAAGTAATGACGCGGAAAAAAATCTTGGATATACCGCTGAACTCAAACGTAGCCTAGTGCTAACCAGAACAATCGTAATAATTAACTTCGCTGCAGCGAGTTGTACAAACCAAAGGCCATTAAGACGTTTCCTGTAAGGAGTGACGACAACTTCCGCTGGTGGCTGGATATCACAGCGGTTAACCTTTCTTCCTTCGTGCGTAAGAAAGCTCTCATCCAAATAACAACCAGCTGATGGTCTTTTAACAAATACCTCAGTTTCTTTAATTAGAGATCGCATTACATATAATGTTCAGATTAGAGAGCGCAATAGATACAATCTGACCGAAAAAATGAAGAAAATAAACAAATCTGGTTACCTCATCAACACCAAGCTCGAAATGCATTTGCCTCCATGCAGACTGGTTTTAGGTGAAACAGTATATTAGCAGCAGATAATCATCAGCAAAGGGAAAGAAAAAGCTGTACTCTTTCAAGTCGATGTCCTCTTCGTTAGCAGCCGCCTTCTTGAGGTGCTCAAGCGTCACGTAAGCGCATTTTTCTACCAGAGACGTCATCTGCATCCAGTGTAAGAGTCACACTTGTGAAGTGACATATAACCAACATGCAATGTATTCATCGCCTTGCACTTCCACATTATACTAGAAAATCGCGCTTTCATTTTGGCACATTTCATAAATGTGGACTTACGCGTTTTAGGACATACCCACATATATGTCGGAGGCAACACTGTTTTGTAACTAACCGCCCAAGAAACCGACACTTGTGTCAATGGCTTTCCGACACCTGACATCTGACTCAACTTTATTGCGAAAACATTTCGACTGCATGACGTGGTTGGGCTGGGCGTTACCATACAATAGGGAGCTCAGTGCAGAGAAGAGGTTACAAGTGATGCATTGGTTGCTCTTAGCCTTCAGTTTCAGATTTACAATATCCGCCTAATAAAGCGCCAATACTATACTGACTTTATAGGGAAGGACGTTCGTGTAACTCAAAATTTGTAGGAAAATATCGCAGAATTTCAAAGGCCATGCTCATTTTCCGTGATAACTTCAAGCAAATCGGTTGGTACAGCTAGGAGCGTTATAATGATCATGCGTACGTTTCCTCGGTAACCAGAATGGCATTTACCCAATGCATCAAATATAAGCATCAAGAGAATCGCGTGGAAGCGTGGTAAAAAAAAATTCTCGGGGATGAGCATGTTGTTTTATTCAGCGTAAAGGCTTTTTAACTGCGCTAACAAACACGAACAAAAGAAGAGGGAAGAACACTAGATGTTTTTGTAAGCGCAGTTAAAAATCCTTTACGATGAATGTCAGCCAACTAGCCGAACTTCAGGCTCGGCTTCGCGCTATTTTATGACAGACAAGTCTGCTAAGAAATTTGTGCTGGGAGAGAGAGAGAGAGCGAAAGAGTGCTCTTCAAAAAAAAAAGATTTACAGAAAGGCTGTCTGTGGGCTACTGAAGCGAATAACTTATATGCTAAACACTCATTTACTCTGGCGGTAATCACTAACCGAATATGTCCAGATCATTTCATATGTATGTACCAATCGAGAAGGTTTGTCCGCTTTGCTGGGACTGCTAGACGTTGTAAGAAGTTCACATATCGTGCAAGGAAATCTCGCCTTTCTTCGAATGGGCACGGAGTGGGCACGGAGGCACGCACCGAGACAGCATGCTGCAAATTCCACGCTTCTGCCTTTTACAGACTTACCTGGCTTCGCTCCTGGTGCTGCAGCCATCGCTGCAAGCTTCGCCGTGTTCCACGCGAGCATGGTGGTTTCCGCCCCGCAATCGTGGTTACCAGCTTCCTGACTTCCAGCACGGAAAGAAATCAAGCTCTGATGCAAGCATCGTCGCCCCAACCATCTGCGCATGGCCTTTTTCTACGATGACGTCACTACCAGCACAGGACTTAAATAGGTGGCGCTGCAACAGCCTCTTCAGTGGGCACGGAGGCACGCACCGAGACAGCATGCTGCAAATTCCACGCTTCTGCCTTTTACAGGTGTGTAAGCCATGCTCCCTGTATGCTAAGAAAAGTGATAACCGGTGTTTGGTTCTGCTTCCGTGCCCGGAAGCGCTTGCCGACATTGCATGCGATTGTTTTTCGATGGTTTTCCTGTTACTTCTTTCTGGTGATATTGAAGCTAATCCGGGCCCTGACAGGCGTACTAAGGCCTTGCTCGATATGGATTCATTGCCTGATGATCCCTGCGAAAAGATGACAGTCATATTTAACCTCATTAAGGACCTTCATGCCTAGTCAACTCAGTCAGCCAAAGTGCAGAACACGTTAGCAACTGACGTGAAAGAAATAAGGACGAGCCAAAAGAAAATCGAAGCTCAAATTGCAACGATACAGGAGAGGCTTGATGAATTAGAGGCAAAAACTAATTCTATCGAGCACTTAGAGCAGGCTGTTGATAGCGTGGAGGCGTCGGTGAGGTCGTTTGATAACCACCTTGAGAACTTGGAATCTCGCCTAAATGAACAGGAGGACCGTTCCCGGCGCAATAACTTAATCTTTCGAGGTATTCCAGACTCTCAAGAATCGTGGCAACAATCTGAATCCGAGATAAAGTCCATTCTAACAAGTACGCTTCATGTGCTACCAGACAACGCTATCGAGCGCGCTCATCGGTTAGGGTCGTATGCACCAACTAAATGTCGGCCTATAATTGTTAAGTTTTCGGACTTCAAATCTAAAGAAAAGTGCTTTCTGCGAGAGCAGCACTTAAAGAGAAACATATAAGTGTGACCGAAGATTTCTGTGAATCTACACGTGATGTGAGACGAAAACTATTCGAATTTGCTAGAAATCAACCTGGCGTAAACACATATCAAGTGCGGTACAAAAGGTGATCATGAATAAGAAGCAGTACATCTACGACTCGATAACCAATGTGTAAAAGAAGTCGAGTCATTGCAAGCACCCGGAGCTACGGCTGGCAATACAAAACATTTTTCGCAGCACGCACCTGATACCCAGCAGTCCAAACGTTCGGTGAAATAGGAACGCGACAGGGTCAGCAAACGTGAACTGCTCAATACATCCTTTCTTTTTACTAACATTAGAAGCATTATCAACAAACGCGCTTTATTGGATTCAGCAGTTGATAGATGCGAACCGGATATAATCGCATTGACAGAAACATGGCTTCAACCGGCAATCGGAGACCATGAATTATTTGCCAACTCACGCGATTTTTCTATTTACCGCTGTGACCGCGTTAATCGTTCGGGTGGGGGCGTGCTTTTGGCGATAAATAAAAAGTTTCCTTCCGATTGCATTCAAACTGCATCCAGTTTGGAGATTGTATGAGCAGTCGTAACACTAGCCTATCAAAAGATAATTTTGGGGGTTTGTTATCGGCCCCCAAGCTTTACTACAACGTTTGTGTGTGATTTGCATGATGCAATGAATAGTGTTTTTTCCCGTTACACCACACTGCCAATTTTCCTACTTGGCGATTTCAATATGCCCAATCTCTTATGGAAAAATGTACCCGTCACAGTGTACCCTAACTCATCTATGGCGCAAGACTTCTTAGAGCTGTGCAGTACATTTCCTCTCACACAGTTGATTAAAGAACCAACAAGGATAACACCATCTGTTTCAAATACACTTGATCTTATATTGACTACGCGACCCGATCTTGTTTCTGAAGTAACATGCCTGCCAGGAATAAGTGATCATAGCCTACTCTCGTTTAAAGTCTGCCTTGAGCAACCTAAGATGAATAAAACGATCAAGACATTAAGAAATTACAACAAGGCCGACTTTCTTGCTATCAACAATGAACTTGCTGTATTTCTTGATGATTACTTAAGTGATTTCGACTATCGCAACGTTCAGTCGAACTGGAGTATCTTTCTTGCTAAGGTTGTGCAATTAACAGATAAGTACATCCCTGCTTACGCGTCTCCTCCAACCTAAAAAAACCGTTGTATAATCATCAGCTAAAACGCTTGTCTAACAAAAAAAGCGTCTCTTCAAATCGGCTAAACTTAGTAATAGCAAGGCTCGTTGGTCAGCTTACAAACAGAGCGCTGATGAATACGTGCAGACCTTAAAAGTTGCCAAAGATAGTTTTCTAGCCAATACCTTACCTACGATGTTGAAGACTAACCCTAAAAAATTTTGGCGTGTGATCAATCACCAAGACAACGATGTGATAGTACTTAACGATCTTAACGGTGACGCTGTACCGACCGACCAATGCTCCAACATACTGAATGATGTTTTCTCAAAAAAGTTTTCTTTACCCGCCACCGCCACTGCTCCCCATGTGCAACCATATGACCACGACGATATGTTTCCTATCATTTTCGGTTACGATGGTGTCGCAAGCGTTATTAAGTCACTAAAACCGTCCTCGGCACCGGGTAGCGATTAAATAAATGTCAAGTTCCTCCAAAGTACTGTCTGTTATTCATCCATAATACTAACAAAAATTTTCCAACAGTCTCTCAACGACGGTGTTCTCCCATCTGAGTGGAAAGTCGGGAAGGTAGCTCCAATCCATAAATCGGGTAATAAGCACTCTCCTTTAAACTACAGACCCATTTCTCTCACTAGTATACCATGCAAAATATTAGAACACATTTTGGCTTCTCACCTCGCAAGCGTTTTAGAGTCGCACTCATTTTTCAATCATTCGCAGCATGGATTTCGCAAATCATGCTCTTGCGAAACTCAACTAACACTTTTCGTACATAAACTAAACACCATTCTTGACAACAGCTCCTTAGCCGACTGTATTTTCCTCGATTTTTCTAAAGCTTTTGACAAGGTGTGTCACAAACTGCTCATTTATAAATTACGACTACTTAAACTTGATTCCTGCCTTGTAACCTGGACTGAAAACTTCCTTACTAACCGCTCACAATTTGTATCAGCTAATGGAACTAATTCCGAAGAATGTGCGGTACATTCTGGTGTACCACAGGGCTCCGTCCTTGGTCCGCTTCTTTTTCTAATCTATATTAACGATTTGCCATCTTGCGTTTCCTCATATGTTCATCTGTTTGTCGATGATTGTGTAATCTTTCGTGAAATAACTGGACCTAAGGACGTCGCCCTTCTTCAATCTGACCTTACTGCTGTCCTTAACTGGTGTAACACATGGCTCATGGAATTAAACAGTAAAAAATGTAAATTCATGCGCGTGTCAAGAAAAATCACTAGTTTACCTGTTTACAACTTAGATAACACACAATTAGACAGTGTCGCCTCATACAAGTACCTCGGAGTTCATATCAGTAACAACCTAACATGGCATACTCATATTAACTATGTTGTTTGTAACGCTAATCGCATGCTCGGATATCTTCGCCGTAACTTCACAAAATCACCTTCTTCTGTCAAACTAATGCTGTATAAAACACTCCTTCGCACTAAACTCGAATATGCCGCATCGGTTTGGGATCCATATCACAATAACTTGGTGCATTAATTAGAAATGGTACAAAATAACTCTGTTCGCTTTATAATTTCTAATTACAATCGAAACGCGAGTATCACAGTAATGAAATCTAACCTTAAATTACCTTCACTTGCATCTCGTCGTACAATGCTCCGCTTAACCCTTTTTCACAAACTTTACCACCATTCATACTTACGTCATTTGCTAATACTTTCGCCGCATTATGTTTCTCACCGTTTGAATCATGCTCATAAGGTTGGCATCCCATTGTCTAAAACTGAATCATTTCGACAATCATACCTACCGCGCACATCAAATGATTGGAATTGCCTTCCCGCATCGCTTGTAACAATTTCAGATCATGACACATTTGTGACTGTATTAGCCAATTCTTTTAATACCTTGTAGTAGTTTTCATCCCATAGGCCATATTTGTATCTCTGTAAATAAGAACATTGCACTGTCACCTGTTGTATTGTCACCTGTTGTATTGAATTGTAAGAGAGATTATTGTATATTGAGAAACATTCCTCTTATTTTTTACCAGAATGTATCCTTCTATTTTCTATTTTCCTCTTTGCCATTTTGATATTTGCTATTTTTGTATTTTTTTGCCTATCATAATCTGTTGTTTAATCAGAAACATTGTATTGCCTCTTTGTACTTCCAAACTTGTTCGTTATTATTTTTACCACTCCCCTCTGTAATGTCTGTTGACCCTGAGGGTAAACTAAATAAATAAAAAAAAATAAAGAATGTACTTGCTAATTCTAAAATGGCAGCAGTTAAATATAGGCTTTACCGAAGATATGCTTCGGCTCTGGCAACGTGGAATACATACTTTTATGAACGTACTTTTCAAGCACGCTTATCAGGCGTGTACCCGAAGCGTCTTCATGCTGACCGAGTAGCTGCCAGGAATAACATTTTCAGCACTCGCGAACTTGTAATGCATATTCAGATAAACATATTAGGATTGGCAATAATTACACCATTTCCCACCAAAGGAGACCATGAGGCTATGCGAAGCCGGAGCACTTGCACGATCGCGTTCCGTTGGCGTTCGTTGGGCATGCTACCGACCTCGCGTCGTGGAACGCGAAGAGGGACGCTACGCGCGTCTTGTCTTCCCTCTAGCCTGGCCGTTAATTCTCACAGGTCTAGCGGGGAACGCGGCCTACAGGCGCGTGAGAGGGCGGCAGCGTAGGAGAGGAGAGAGAGGAGAGGGGACGCGCATGCGCTGGTGCTCATAGCGGCGTTGCGCAGGAGAGAATTTCGGCATGTCTAGCCTGCGTTTCAGAGGAAGAGTGGAAAGGGGGAGGGGGAAGGGGAGAGGGGGAGGAGAGAGTCTTTCACGATACCAAAAACGCTACGCTTTCTGCGCGAAGACGCTTAATAAGCGAGAAAACGCGCAAAAAGAAAATACAGGTGGCGACGCCACCTTGGAATTCCCGCACCATTTGTCGTGACGTCACATATTTTTGACGGCGCCTGCTTGGGCTTACGTAGTTCCTAATCGGTTAAATTGAAGTACATTGTCCTCTGAGGGGGCCAGAGACTTGATATAACTAGTTTGTGGAAATTTCGTCGAGCCAGTGGTGCCAAAGTACGTTAATGCTCTTTGAAGTCTTTTACGTCACGAATTACAAAGTGCGGCGCGAAATTTAAAAATGAAATTTTGAACTTGGTTTTCTCCTCCTATAATAAACCTATGGTGGTGAAATAAACTACACAAGAGTTCTCCGAGCACACTTTATCAATCTCAACCAATTCAATGTTTCTCTTTAGTGTTCCTTTTATATAGCATACCAGACCAAACAATAGCTCAGGTCGACCACTCTGCCTTCTCTCTCTGCAGCCACCTCTCTCTCTCTCCAACAAATTCCCATGGGCCTTACACCGAATCATACACGGGATCCTTTATAAATAATCACCACAATATTTCCAGCGATATGTCAGCCCACTTGCCTTTCTTAGCTTTCCGGAAGAGAAGGCTGGGCTTGCGGCACGTCGAACCTTGCGCCACTGGTCACCTTTAGCAGTGCTCATCATGCTGCTTAGTACAGGGTCGGTGAACGTTGTGTCCTGTGCGTAGAAAGAGGAATATAAATAATCGCTACAGGTACAAGTTCCACGCCGAAGGAAAAGGAGCACATGGAGAAACCGATCGAATGGCGCCAATTTTTATCGCGGGAGTACGGTGTAGCAGCGGAATTCGAATGATAACCGTTGCCTCCAAAAGCATATTGGAGGGAACACGCCTGCCTCGATTTTCGTGAGTACTGTTACATTTTGGATATGCGAAAGGCCGTATTTCAGCCCCAAGTTGGGCGTGAAAGCTTGGTTTATACCCAAGAGATACGCTCGGATTGCTACAATCACCACCCTTAATGGGCATGTAACGTCTAGCAGGCACAAACATTGAAATATGAACTTTATTTATATATTTATTTATTTTCAATACTGCCAGTCTCTTTCCGAGACCATAGCAGGTGGGTATACAGGTTGGACATGCAGATGCAACAAAACAAAAGCAGGAATCCAGTGCAGTGATCAAAAAGTTATACAATGTAAGTTTCTTAATAATAATTGACAATCAGTATGCAAATATACATATAGAAATCATATACAGAAATATAAAAGAATCAATATAGAAATGTACAATATACAATATGTACGTAATATAGATATATTACAGAAAGTACACATGAAATGAAGTGCTACACGGGCAAGTTACAGCAAACCAGAAAATATTCTCCACTGAGCACTTGGCCACAGATATACTTTCAATGGTGGCGAAATGAATGAATATGGGGCTGGTAGCGCTATTTTATTAATCAGATGATACTTTTTATTTGTGAGACAAAGTCAGATAATGAATTCGCGTTAGCAACCGAGGGATCCAGACAGTTCCACTCCCTGACAGAACGCGGAAGAAAAGAATGCTTGAAAGTGTCATTGTGGTAACAGTACTCTTTTAGTGTGTGCAAATGTTTGCGCCGGCTTACGCGAGACTCTGATGGAACTATGTACAGTGATGTGTCAATTTTATAATAGTTGTGGAGTAGCTGGAAAAGAAATTTCAGGCGCGCTTGCTTTGCTCTAATCGCTAGTGTTTGGAGGCCACTGCTTGTTAGCATGCTTGTGGGAGAATCAGTGCGTTTATATTTGTCGCAGATGAATCTTTCAGCCTTCCTCTGTTCATTTTCTTTTTTTTTATGTTAGTTACTGTATTAGGAAACCATACTGTGTTAGCGTATTCTAATACCGGTATAATGTAGGTAGTGTAGGCTAAAACCTTGGTAGATTGAGGGGCCAGCCGGAGGCATCTGCGAAGATAAAAGAGCTTGCGCAGAGCAACTGAAGTAATATTGGAAATGTGCGCATCCCATCGGAGATCTGACGCAATCGTGACACCTAGATATTTTTATTAATTGACTTTTTGAAGCCTAGTGCCTTTAATACTGTAATCATAATTGATAGCTTCTTTATCGTTATCGTCATGCATAGTGTTTTTTGGGGGGTTAATCGACATCTACCACGTGTCGCACCAGTTGGAGATAATGTTTAGGAATGAGTGAGTGCAAGGCGATCTGAATGTTTGTTAATTTCTTTGTAAATAATGCAGTCGTCGGCGAAGAGCCTAATGTTGCAAGTTATGTTGTCTGTGATGTCATTAATAAAAACAATAACAAACGCCCCAGAACGGAGCCCTGTGGTACTCCGGACGTGACAGGCAAGATATGTGACGGTACTTGCTCAAACAGGACATATTGGGAACGGCCAGTTAAAACGTCTTCAATCCAACGTGTTAGTAATGCGTCTCCAATGATATTTCGGAGCTTTGCAATTAATTTGTTGTGACATACGGTGTCAAATGCCTTAGAAAAGCCTAGTAGTATGATATCTGTTCCCGCGCAATTGTTAATAGATAGCGCCAAGTCATCAACAACCTCTGTTAGTTGCATTATTGTCGATAATTGGCTACGGAACCCGTGTTGACGCGATGACAAGATGCCGTTCGTCTCCAAGAAAATGTTTAAGTGTTCTAAAAGTATATGCTCTAGTATTTTGCATGATGTGCTGGTTAACGATATAGGTCTGAAGTTTGAAGGATCATCGCTCTTTCCTGCTTTGGGAATCGGGGTTATTTTAGCTTTTTTCCAGTCATCAGGAAGCTTCGATACGGTGAGAGATTTGCGGAAAACTAAACTAAGATATTTTCTGCACCATTCTGCATATCGCTTAAGAAAAGAATTGGGGATGTCGTCCGGTCCCGAAGATTTTTTTGGGTCCAGTTCCAGCAAAAGCCTAAATATTCCTTCGTCACTTACCTTTATTGGATTAATTCCCGAAATGTCAGGGGGTGTAAGTTGCGGAATTTTTCTGTTATCTTTTGTGAAGACACAGTGGAAAAAGTTGTTGTATTTATTAGACTTGGCCCTTTTCTGTTCCAATGATAATTGACGACTGCCTGTTTTCCTAGGACGGAAATGGTTCCAGAACCTCTGTGGGTTGCCAGTAATGAATGACGACAGCGTTACCCTGAAGTAATGCTCTTTTGCTTGTTTTGTTTGCCTTGAAATTTGAAATAGCTGCCTTTAGTTTTGATGCATTCGTACTGCAAAGCTTTTTCTTTACTGCTTTCCGTACTCGTTTAACTTTTCATTTCGCATCTAAAATTTCTCATGTTATCCAGGGGTTATTTATTTGGGGCCGTGTAAGCCGTAGTGGAATAAAGTTATTCATGCAGTAAGAAATAGTGTGCTTGAATCGTAGCCACAGGTCATTTAGTGTTGTGGCAGGATTAGAATTCAATTCCAACAACTCGTAAGAAATAAAATAGTGGAAACCTAATTCAAGTGTGAAACTATGCTAATGAACCTGAACATTCCGCAATGTTCAGGTTCACTTTTATACTACCAGACAAATGTTGTTGAACAATGCAATAGGATGCCCTGTCAATTATCGCGACTTAGCTCAATAAAGCACTCCTTTGGGCTAGTTGGTGCAAGTTGAACATATTGTAACGGCGCCTCTGGAGCGAGAAAGAGGAGTGGTAGGAGAAGACGACGACGAGGACTTTGTTGCTGCTTCCGTAGCCTCACCCCATCCAGTGCTCTGCCGCTGAGCGTTCTCAATAAACGCCTCCTGACTCGTAACATCGTGGTGGAGGTGCTGGGTAGTCTGGCGCATTCGCGGCCAATAAAAACGCTCTTTAGCTCTATACAGAGTCCGCGCTGATCCCAAGTGGCCGGAAGTGGGGTCATCATGCATGGCACGTAATATAGAAGAACGGAGGCTTTCCGGTACCACTAACAGCAGTAAAGGCCCAGTTGCAGTGTAATTCTTCTTATATAGCATTCCATTGCGAACACAGAACTGACGCGCTATCTGAGAATCTTGAGCGGCAGAAAAGTATGGCTGCAACTTTGGGTCCTTCAGCTGTTCAGCCTTGAACACGTCCACGTCGGGAAAAGCAGGATCAAGGGAAGAGAGGTAACGATCGAAGTTTTCTGCCTCGCAGTCTGTGGATTTTAGAGGTAGTCTTGAAAGGCAGTCAGCATCGGCATGGCGCCGGCCGGTCTTGTAAGATACAGTGAAGTCGTACTCTTGCAATCTGAGGGCCCAGCGCGCAAGTCGACCAGATGGATCACGTAGGCTCACAAGCCAGCAGAGGGAGTGGTGGTCTGTGAGGATCGTGAAATGCCGTCCGTACAAGTATGACCGAAATCTTTGAACAGCGAAGATTACGGCAAGGCATTCCTGTTCGGTCACAGTATAGTTCCGCTCCGGCTTGCTCAGCGAGCGGCTGGCATAAGCGATGACATGTTCTTTATCCTCAATGCGTTGAACGAGTACGGCACCGACGCCCACACCACTAGCGTCTGTGTGAACTTCCGTTGGGGCGGAGGGGTCAAAGTGCCGTAGAATCGGTTGTGACGTCAAGAGATGCTTCAGCTGTCGAAAAGAGGCGTCACATTCATCACAATATGTTGCGGGGTTTAGCGCCGCATGGGCGGTGCAGAGGGACACGTAGCTGCAATAGCTACATTGGACAAACAGGCAGACGCCTAAACACTACATTGTGAGAGCACCGCTAGGCATGCGGACAGATTAGCGGGCCAGGGAACTTGGCTTCGCACTGCAAAGAGTGCGGATGCCAGGCCTTATTTGAGCAAACAAAGTTCTTGTTTTGCGCGCTAAACCAGCAAAGTGAGAAATAGTTGAGATCTGCAGCATTGCATCGGGAGAGTTTGGCGCATGCGTAAGAACTTCAACTTTGGCGCTAGCAGAGTTGAAATTGAATTTTTAATCGACACGTTCCGGACCTTGCGCAAACGAGCGGGCTAAAGAGCGCTGTGCAAGGTTGTTGCGCGAACCATTCTTGATAGCAGTTGCACTTCTCTGGTTTCATTTTTCTTTTATGTTATACTTTCACCCCTTCCCTCGTTCTTCTGCCTTCTTTCTTGAGGCGGCCTCAGGTGGCGCCTCGCTAAATATTAACAGTTGATGGTTCGCGCCCAGTTCTGGTTGTGTTTTTTTTTCTGTACTTTCGTGAGTTTCCCTCTGTACCGCCCATGCAGCGCAAAACCCCGCAACATATCTGACTTAGCTCTGGCTACGTTGCACATGCATAATATAATACAAATATAGTGAGGAAAGTGTGTATACAACACTGCTGGCTCCTTCACAATTTTATTCCTTTGGCAGCTAGTTAGGTTAAATACTCCAAAACTTATTGCATTTTGTCCATCCAGCATTTTTAATGCTGCCACCGTTATGTCGTGCTCTTGCCACCATAGCATAATCTTACTTTCGAAGAAGGGAAGGAAAAACACCTTCAGCTTTCGCCATCGAACGCACGATCCTATAATACTCGTGTGGTGTCCAGACTCAAACACCCACTCGTTCTGCTGGAACCAACCTTGCATAATTGCCCGGATTTTTCGCTGGCATGCAACTCATTGTGACACATGGAGCCCATGCACGTGTTTGGATGATTACAGCCCTAGTCCAGCGGAAAGAGGAGGGAGGAGGTGGGGTGGTTACCCCTTCCCCTAATCTTCTACTGGGGGCACCAATTCTCTGTGACTCTTCCTGTCATAGCGTTTAAGTGCAGGGCCGTGGCCATACAACTTCTTGACGAAAATGGCGGGCGAGGACCCCTGATGTTGCATTCAAAAAATTGCTTGCCTCCCACATTTATCCCCGGAAAGCTTGGCACTAAAGGCAGGCCGCAGTGAGAAGCATGTCACGCCTCATTTTCATTTCGTGCTCGAGCAATTATATTCTGGGAGGAGGGTGGTGCCCTGCGCGTAAACTGCCCCCCCCCCCCTCCCCGCTTTAATGGAGGACCGTGCGCACACCTATGGTTACAATTAACAGCAGGCAATACTCTCATGGACGAATGCGGCATTTCGCCGAACCTATCATATTTTCACAGTGACTGACCAAAGGAACCCCCAATATATCCCTATATTTAACATGACACCGCAGACAGCGCCGCTTTATAGTGATGAGCAAAATACGCTAATACGGTAGCAAACAAGTTTTCACCAGGAAAACATTTACGTACCATTCTGTATGGCAGAGCTGCGAAATCCTTTACTAGAACTTGTTTCACAAGATCAGGCTCCGCGACAAACAGAACGGGCTTGCCC
The DNA here is from genome assembly GCF_013339695.2 of Rhipicephalus sanguineus. Taxonomy (NCBI): domain Eukaryota; kingdom Metazoa; phylum Arthropoda; class Arachnida; order Ixodida; family Ixodidae; genus Rhipicephalus; species Rhipicephalus sanguineus. The sequence goes on from NC_051179.1 coordinate 164,587,130, forward strand.
GCTTCAAAGGCGCTGCGAGTGCGAACGAAGTATCAGAGTGAATAGAAACAGGGGAAATAAATTGCGACACAACAAAATGATTGTATTGTGAGCTAATATGGGCGTTGTTAAATCTCTGCCAGGAAAACTAAAGCTATTAAAACATATGCTGCGTTCTTTATTTACCAGAATTGTGATATGATTTTGAGGAACGCTGTTGCTTCGCGATAACTTCGACTTCCTGTGTTTTTTTTAACGTGCACCTGTAATCAGTGAAGCGAATGAAGTAAAGGCTTCAAGAAAACATCAGATAACGTTGCCATTTGAAAGGCCTTTCCGATATGTTATGTATGGATCGTTTACAAAGGGAATTTGCCGTCAGGTTTTCGAAGCATATCATTACTAATCTTCCAAATGACAAAAATCTGAACGCCGATTCCAAAATGTAGTTTTGGTCTCACGGCAGGAGGTTCAATTCATCCAAACCTACGTGTATATTTCTCATTCTTAGCCCTTAGTCGGCACAACTAGCAAAAACAAGTGATTTACATAATTCTGTACATAGCGTCTGAAAGGGTTAAATACTCCAAAACTTCGTGCATTTCGGTGCCTTACGAAAAATACTTGAGACCAGTCACGTCTGTCTAGCTCATTAAGATACATATTCAGAAAACCAAAATATATAGATATATGGGACGACGACACTCATGTGCTGGCCGGGCCGCTAACTAGTGGTCCGCGGGCCGAGTGTTTGAGACCCGTGTTGTAGATGATGATAGGGACCAGATGCGCAAAGACGATGCCAATTCACGCTTGCAAAATGTATGAAGTCACTGTAAAGGCTTGTACGGCAGATTGGCACACTTAATTTCAGGTTACCCTCAGTGCTGCTGGAAATAGTACATATAAGCTTAGTACCATGTAAGCATGGTTGAAGAACTGACATTTCGGCGAGTTGGATTCTGTTAATCATATTGAATAGATTCAGCTCAATACAACGAGATAGAGGCGAAGAAGGGACACGAACACCAGCGCTGTTCTCACAACTAATTTTATTAGCGCAGAAACAGATATTTTAAAACACAGCCAATAACCACGTAACCACACGCCCGGCATGACAGCGAAACTTCTTAAAAATTGTCAGTTGTTGGGCTAGTTGGCTCGGCATCTTGCATAGGGAAGCGCGGATTTGGTTAGGAAGAAAGACCACACGATAGAAAAGACGCTCACTTGCAACAGAGGTTATTCGAAACACTTCATGCCAAGAAAACCTATGCGCAGGCGCATTCACAACAGCCACTGTCACAAAAAAACTGCCGAATCGCTGGGACATGCGATAACAATCTAAAATATCTTAAAAGGGGTTGCATATGATCAGTTTAAGCGATTAACTGCTGGGAAGGAAGTTTGTCTCCCTCATCGTCAAATGCAGCGAAGGCGCACTGATGCACGAGTCTGCTGCAATCTTAATCTGGTCCGCCTCTAGAATCTCTCTTTCACGCCTTCCCGTTGCTCTGCTCATGACGTCTGTCTCTTCGAAAAGTGCTCTGCACCCGCACTACCTGCAATGCGCACGAAGGCGCGCCCCATCATTCCGAGCCATCAGCGTGGTCGCGTGCATCTACGATTGAGACATTGGCCAGTTTGGCCGATGTAAGCTTTTCCACAAGTGAGTGGGATTTTATATACCGCTTTCGTATCACAGGGAACAAATGGCTTCTTGTGCTTCCTTTCGCACACCGATTTCTTAGTTTGTTCACCAGCCAAAAGCACACAAACGGCAAAGCTCAAAGAGTGCCGCGAAGACGAGGTTTACGCCGTGCGTTAAACCTATCCTCTTAAAGTTGTGCGAAATGGTGTGAATGTAGGGCATGATAACATACTTGTTAAGACTCTGTCGTAGTGAAGCGGAAGGTGAGGAACCCTTCTTCTTAAGAAGGGAGGATGCCAAGGCAACAATGAAGGTGGAAGGAAAACCCGTAGCTAAAAAGCATGAAATCTGGTGGTCAAAGCTATGGCTGACCTTATGAGTGCATGACTTCGTGAGCGCTGAGTTGAGGCATGAGTAAGCCATCCGCCTTTTCACCAGTTTACTATGAGATGAATCAAAGGGTAAAATGGCTTTCTTTGACCGCGGTTTATACCCCCAGCAAATATGGTCTTCACAATAAAAAAACAGGGCTAAATCTAAGAACTGGATTGTGTCGTTCTCAGGAAGTTCCGTCGTGAATGATAATGAGGGCGAAAACTGTTTGAAACGGTTCAAGACGCTGTGAGTGACTTCCGAAGAGCTAGCGTTGATGGGGACTGAGATAACAAACAATAAAGTCGTCGACATATCTGCATACTTTCAACGCACGTGAACGTTTGAATTCTTGCTGTAGCTTTAGGTCAAAATTGGCAAGATAAATCTCGCACAGAACTGGTGCCACACACGAACCAATGCAAATTCTTTATAAGTCTTGGTGTTAAAGCTAACAAAGGTAGAGGCCAAGTAGCATGTGAATAGCTCCATAAAACTATCAGCCGTAACTAGGCAACCATTCTGAAAGGACACCACACCATACGAGTCAATTTCCTCTCGGACAGTGACAAAGAGTTCGTCATGTGGTACTGAGTGCTCAGACATCCAGACACTCTTGTGCAAGCCTTGAAATTGGGAGTGCCGGGAGTCAACTACGCGTTATCGGTGAAAATTGAGGACTTCATTTACTTAGTACTCAGAACAGCGCTGGTGTTCGTGTCCCTTCTTCACCTCTGTCTCGTTGTATCGCGCCGAATTCATTCAATATGTTTAAAGATGTTTGAGAACGGCAGCATTCGCGGCGAGAAGAACGTTTGCGTGCTGGTTGATAGGTATAACACTAGCTTAGGGAAAAAAGGTTGGCACATGGAAGCCGACTGCACATGTACGTCCTTTGAAAAGTAGAAGGATACCCAGGCCAACGTAAATACGAACTCAAATCGCGCCGATAATTCAAGTAGCATTTTCGCGGAAACTGCAGGGATTTTTAAGTCTTGGAGGGGGTGTGATAGGTAAAAATGTATGCTCCTCCATAGGACTGGTAATTCTGTGACGCATACAGAACGTCAGTATGGCTGCAGGCCTGCAAATTCGCGGTAGCTTGCAACCAGCGCTTTTGCAACTTATCCTGCTCGGTGGACTTCTACCCGGTTAGCAGAGCAGCGGGCGCACGCATCCGTTCGGCACTTCGTTGCCCCGTAAGCGTCTGACTGCAAGCTGTGACTGTCGCGCACTGTTGAATCAAGGGGTAATAAACGCGTGTCTGTTCGAAATCGCACTCTGGAGTCTCCGATGTGCAATGGCGGAGAGTTGACGAACCCTATACCGTTGCGTCATACGATTTCTGGAGCATCGATCATAGGTTAAGCATCGCGCCAGTAATGTAGGGTTGAGCTCACGCAGATACCTCTAGAAGTGGGACACGCAAGGTCTGAACTCGATTCTTCTATGATTTACCCCTCGACACCCGCCATGCACCTAGCCTACCACTACATACCGCGTCACCATTAGTGTTGTTATGCTAGAGAAAAAAAGTCACAGTTTCGCCGCAACGGCGAAGGAATGAATTCGATAGCAATAAATTGTAATGTAACGCGAAGAACGGAAAGCAGCTCCAAATTGCCAGCGCGTCGCTCGAGCCCAAATGACGCACGAAAAGAACGCACACAGGACGAGCGCGAACTAATGCGTCACAGCTCGACACTTGAAGCGCACTGCTCAAACATAAAGCAGGATGCACGACACGAACGAACATGTACACACAAGACGAGCGCGAACTAACTGTCACAGTTGTTACTTATTTCTGCTTGAACAGCGCGCTCCTTTCGCAAACGCGGCCGCTGCAGCGAGCGAAGCGAAGCACCCCACCAGCCGCCCTTTCTTTCCTCGAGATAAGCGCACGAAATCGACCACGCCTGGTAGAGCGAAGAGCAACGGCGTTCGCAGGAGCGGGGCGACGATCTTTAAAGCGCGCCACACGCGCGCACGTCGCGCCATCTATGTGGCCACTAAGAAAGCATGCCGAATTACATGGCGTATATAAATATCTCGCCGTTAGCAGGCTGAAAGACGGTGCTGTCGTGGCCTAACGCCTAACGCGGCGGGCTGCAAAGCGAGTGGTCGCCCGTTCGATTCCGCGCGTCGGAAAGAATTTCTGAATTACATTCTTTGTGGCATTTCTATATATATACATATTTATACATATACGGTGAATGACGGCGACGGGGACGGACATTTTCCAGCCGAGACTGTCCATATAATTGCTATCGCAATAAAATAAGCCAGAATTTTATTAACTTCCTTTTCAAAATCAGTGGGTATATACTGCTCACAGTGTGAATTAAATTGATTATAATCAACTGCTTGCGTTTTATTCTTTACCATGCAGCAGAGATAGGAGCCTCGACTGATTAGGCCTTCCGTCCAAGGGCACGACATAAAAGCAGCCCACAATTTTAACTAAGGACACGCGCTATACTCACCCGAAAAAGTTTCCATGTTTCATGTACCTTTCATGGTCGATCTTGAACTGTGGCTGCAAGTTACAATGAATGCACTTGTTATATTCAGGCAATTATAATGATCATGCAACACTATAAAGGCATCGACGTTTGTCACTGAAATGTGTGAAATACGTATACTCCGTTTTGCCGGGGAGCGAATGCACATAAATCAGATGCACATTTGACTGCAATTTCTTTTACATTGGTCAATCGCGCAACTTCTTTTGACAACTGAAACAGCAATAACACGATTTTGGTAATCATCGCTACGTGCCCTACGCACTGCCGGGAAATGTGCGGAAGAGTTCACACTTCATCGCTTGACATAACGGTGCAATGATAGGTAAAGAAAGAAACGTAACAATGAGGCTGCGGCTAGAATTTATACTGACATAGACTAGGTCAGATACCCTTACCAGTACAAAGGCAAACGTATTTATGGCCCACGTTTATTGGCGTTCATCGCGTCGCATATTGCGCATTTAACTGGACGACGGCGCTACGTCTACCGCATCGTAGATGTAGCGCCATCATCTTTGTTCATCAACATCGTCATCACCATTCTTCCGCCATCGCGCAGCCCATGCCGAGAGCTCGTGGCGAGAGCAAAAAGAACGTGCTCACGACCCTGGCCAGGCCGCCGCTCCGCTTCGGCCATCGCCTTCGCAATCATTATGTTTTTAATATTCATCTGATCTCATTTGTCTTGGTTCATTGCAGTAGCCAAAGCTTTTTTTATGTCCCTACAAAAAAAATTTGTTTTTTTTTGTCAAGTGGAATTACAGCTAGGGGTGTTCGCGTAATTATTTTTCATAATTACGTGTTCGCGCAATTATGAAAAATGAGAAAATATAGGACTTCCTTTATAATTATCACATGTGCCTAAAAGGTGTGCTTTATAATCTAGGCAAATAATATCTAGTGCTTATCCCTTTTTAAAGAAACAAATTCTCACACTTCGCCTCTTGAAAACCACAATGCTATAATATCTACAACCACAATGCGCAATATCTTGAAACCACAATGCTATAAAAGGTTTGCTGACATTTCCTTCATTTGGCCTCACAGCGAATCGCAACTTCCTGCAATTATATCTCATTTTAGATGCGAAGTATCTTAAGGCCGAGCTCAATCCGGTGGTGTGCGGCGTGACCACCTTTACTGCGCATGCGCATACCCTCTCCGCACACCTCCTCTCCGCACACCTCCTCTCCACTTTCCCTCTCACCTTCCCCTCTCCACTTTCCCTCTCCCATTCCCCTCTCCACTTTCCATCTCCACTTTCCCTCTCCACCTTCCCTCTCCCTCTCCCCCTCTCCACTTCCCCTCTCCCCTCCCCCTTCCCACTCTTCCTCTGAAACGCGGGCTAGACATGCCGAAATTCTCTGCTGCGCAACGCCGCGATGAGATCGAGCGCATGCGCGTCCCCTCCCCTTCTCTCTCCTCTCCTACGCTGCCCCCCTCTCGCCCGCCTGTCGACCGCGTTCCCCGCTCGCCCTGTGAGAATTAACGGCCAGGCTAGATGGAAGATACGACGCGCATAGCGTCCCTCTTCGCGTTCCACGACGCGAGGTCGGTAGTATGCCCAACGAACGCCAACGGAACGCGATCGTGCAAGTGCTCCGGCTTCGCATCGCCTCATGGTCCGCTTTAGCGGGAGATGGTGTATTTTTTCCTAACGTTCAGCCATCCGTATCATTTGCCTACGCCTACTTATGGAAACTATTAACCTCTTGGACGTCGCAATGCGCAGAAGAAACAACAACTTATCTACTTGAAAACGGGGTACCAGCGAAAACACAGAAACACGTACACAAGAAGAAGGCGTTACAAACGGACAAACGCTGGACTTTCAACTGCTTTATTGGAGGTTACATTGCCGCACAAGGCTTCTCACGCATGCGCATTGCCGTCACTTCCCACGACACGTGACACTTCAAAATTATTTTTCCGCTAAGCAGGCACGCTCGTTTGACTGTCGGAGACAAGGACGTATCGCTGAAACAATTACCTTTACGATTCACAATATGAAATGCTTATAAAACCTCCCGCGAATATCTTGTCTTTCCCCTGCCCAAAATGGTCGTGCGATCAAACATCGGCTTACTAGATTTGCATTTGATGCAACTGCGGCAATGAACAGCCAAATTGCTTCCCAAGTCACCGCTCAAGGATGTATTATGTTCTTGTAACAACTTATTCATACACCTTCCCGTTTGCCCAATATAAACTTTGCCACATGCTAGTGGAACGCAGTAAATAACACCTGTATTGCACTCAACAAAGGGTTTCATGTGCTTGACTATACAGGCCTCTTTCATTTTCCCCTTGATACCTATCCTCACACAGAAGCCTGCCAATTTGCATGGTGCTGAAGGAACCACGCTGACACCTTGCTTTTCAGCCACTTTCTTTTTGTTGTGAGAAACCTTATGTACGTAAGTTATCACTTCAAAATCCTTCATATTCTCTGTAGACTTCCTAACTTTAAGCCCCTTCACTTTTTTCAACCCAACTTCTGCCACAGACCTAATGACCGAGAAAGGGAAACGCTCAGTCATCAACCTCTCGACCTGCTTTCTCAGGCTACAGGGCATGCGGGGGGAGCAGCTCTTTGCACCGCGTCCATGAGGCGACCAAGCGCTACGCTCCTCTTGACCAACTTCGACTGGTTGGATTCATATGGCATTGGTACTTTCTTTGTTCGGGGCGAAAAGATCCAGCAAACATGGTCATTGTCATGAAACATTAGTTGTAAGTCAAGAAACGTTATGACTTTGTCGAGTGGTAGTTCGCAGGTAAAACTGAAACCTCGAGAACAATCCCTAAAAACAGATAAAAATACCCTCTGCAACACTGTGTACTTTTTCTCCTGGCAAAAGCCTTATAAAAACCAGAAAGTCGTCCACTTATCTAAACACACGGATCACATGTTCGTTGTCCAAAAGAAGCGCAATGGAGGTTGTCAGATTTTGCTAGAAAATGCTGCATAAAATCGGCGCAACACTAGACCCAATACATATCCCTTCCTTTCTTTTGTAAAAACACACTACCCTTAAACTCGGCCAGGGTGGATTCCAAGTTAACAGGACAGAACCTCAAAAAAATGCGCCTACACTCATGTCTACTTGGTTCTGAAAGCGAACAGCTCCACTGAGTTCGATCACTTCGCGCACCGCTATGTACAATTCGTCGTGTGGAGTTGAATGATAAAGGTCCTCTATGCCCGAGAAAAACGCACTGTTCACTCCAGTTAGGCCTTCGCTTAGCACGTCAACCAAGTCCGCGGAATATCGGTGGGCGAACGACTCCGCTGGCTTGAAGGAGTTCAGATGACGCTGAAGGAAGGTGCTTACAGTTTTTTGCCAGGATCCGCTTTCTGTCACAATTGCTCTTAGTGGGCAGTCCACCTTGCGAGTCTTCGCCGTGAAAAAGACTTGGAGCCGGTCGTCACTGCACTTTGCCGCTGCCTTAGGTAAACTTTCTTGGTTGCACTTCTCAAGCAATCTCACTGCGTTCCGTTTTACTTGCCTCGGTTTTACCGAAACGGGTTTGAAGTGTTTTTCAATCGCTCTACAGGTCCTTTCATTCCGTCCAAACCACGATATGATTATGAGGCGCGCCGTAGTGGAGGGCTCCGGAAATTTCGATCATCTGGTCTTATTTAACGTGCACTTAAATCGCACAGGACACGGGTCTCTACCATTTCGCCTCCATCGAAATGGGAGCGCCGCGACCGGGATGGAACCCGCGACCTTCGGGTCAGCAGCCGAGCACCGCGTACCGCTACGCTATCGACGCATGTTGATCGCGCTCGCCCTGAACCCTTGCCAAAGTGCGGAGCACTGTCTCTGGCAGCCCACAAAAGGCAAAGCTGTTGCTTTCTTTCGTGGGTGGAGGCGTAGTCACGTGTTATTTCTCACATTTCACGGGCTTTCTTTGGCAGTCGGGAAAAATGGGCACGCAATTAGTACGTTGTTAAAAATAGCGAAGCTATATGACAGTTCAATATGCCTACAAAACATGAGTAGTGGCTACTCCAGTCAGTGTACTGGGAACAAAATGTACAAGGTTCGTGCTGCGAGATAGTTGGGACACCCCCCCCCCCCGTGTGTGTGTACATATATATATATATATATATATATATATATATATATATATATATATATATATGTGTGTGTGTGTGTAAAGTTGTGTGTTTGTGATGGCGTTCGTTATGAGCCAACGAAAGCGGCACAAATTTGTTTCTTTATGAGTGCGTCCTACGTACCCTAATTGATAAGTTGGGTCGGGGTTCAGAGTAAAAGTCCCTACTCACCTTAAATAGCATCTTCAATGTGGGGCCAAAGACAATGGAAAATGGCTCAGACGGGATATTCTGGCTTTTCCAGTAGTGCCGATGTCTTGAGGCATATCTACATATAAGTTAAAAAAGTAAAAGAAAAATTACGGCATTAAAAAGTGTTCACGCGTTCACGTCCACCGTCGGGAAATATCGGTTATGATATTCAGCTGACGCGATTGTCTTCGTACGGTAAGTTTACGTCATACGAGTAAAGAAAATGCACAAGGCGACATACAACAAAGTCCTGCCCACTTTATCGTCAAATGAATACGCAAGAGTATCATAACGCATTGTCCCTTTATTTGTCTATGTCAGCACAACATCGGTATGGGTGTTATTGTCAGCATTCAGAAACGACTGAACCAAAGAGCACTTTCCAACTCCTTCAGGTCATAGCCCTGCTGCGGGGGAATATACTATATCATATGAAGACGCTCTTCTCCGATATGTGACGGCGAAGATACCAATCAACTGGATGAATTTGCAGGGTTAAGAAGATATTCTCGGTAATTTTAATTTTATGCTGCATCGCGAATGCTCAAAAATAAAGAACAAAGGCACCGCAGAAATGGAAGAGTGCGCACCTGGAAAAAATTATTGCGTTGGAAAATCCAGACCTTGGTTCCGAAGAACCTTTCACTGTTGCAGAATTGCACCGCAGCGTTGGCTGTACACTGATAAATCGATGCATAGCACAACTAAGCCAGCGTTCGGAAGAAAATGCATTTCTGCGTGAATATTCTAGCAAAATTAATGGAGGAAATTTCACTTGTGTTTATGTAGTATGTGGCTCTCAATATGAGTTTCAAGCACGCCAGCCAATTCTCCGCGGGTTCGTGATTGCATAGCTACATCGTTATGAAATACATAATGAAATACATAATACGCAATATGAAATACAAATACGCTTCAAGCACACAACGAGCGCAAAATTCTAGAGCCCTATTTCATTCATAGTTTTCATGCCACCACGTCAATATTAATGAAAGTACCGCCTGGTAGGAGGTTTTTTCGTGAGGACGTCAATCCGCAGTGGCGCATTTCAGACGAGCCACGTGTTTCGCATAATGTCATCAGTGGAGGCATGTGGCGTAACTTTGTATTCTCGATTTCTTGCTGCAACGTTCATCTTTGGAAGGTTGCATATCATACGGGCCAAACCATTCGGATACTCACGCTGCGTGTTCGTGTGAAATGCGCTAATCGTCCTTCATAAAGAACACACTAGCAGACGCTGGAACCACCTGAGCACGCTTTGTAAGCACGCGCTTACCCTTACCTGCTGTGCAACATGGCTCCTTCACATGGCGCTGACACACAAAAAAGTAAGCAGGCTAATTAAAGATTTCTCTGTCTGTACGGGAACATTTTAATGGGACATGTAGAATCGAGCTTTTCGAATCATCCCCGTCAAAGGCGCGCACTATCTCCACTACGTCCACGATATATTTGTTAAGTGGGACCATGGCAGATTCGTTCGCTAAACACATCCATTCATCCTTTAAACGATTTTCACTGCAGTACTAATTTTACCATGCATCATTTTTGGAGTGAAAGGGGCCTCCTCGACAGGACAGTATCCATTTAAGAAGGAAAATCAAAGGCCACGCTCTGCTGTAAGCCAGGAGATATGCAACAATATCCAGATAATCCTACGCCACCCTCGACACTGCAAGCAAGGAATATTTGTCGGTCAGGCGAGGCGCATAAGAAGAATGTGTAGCGACGACCGTGACTAAGTTGCCCACTTCATAAATCTAAAGGCGATTTTGGTTGACAGAAACCAACACCACGAAGCTCTAAAGAAAGGCTACAACAAAGCATGTGAATTAGCTAAGAAGTCAACAATAGCTACAGGAGACTCAAAGTGCCGTCCGACCAGCTACTAACATTTGTAACAAAATACTTCAATGCGATACCAAACATAAGTAATCTCTTGCGTAAGTACTATCCAATATTCCTAAGGAAACGAGCGCCACAGAAAAGGATTTCTGCAAGTGCCAAGAGTAACCTATCACCTTAAGAGAAATTTTCAAGACATGTTAATGAACATCACAAAACTGACAGCCTGGGCACTTGGTCTTGATTCATCTTGATTGAGCCCTGTCCGTGTCTGCTTCTTTGTCATGCGTTTTGTATTTCGCGCTTTGCACGTCATTTCAAGAGTTAATGCATGCATAAGTAAACCCTCACTGCATCGAACACATAACAACTTGTTCTTGTCCGAAATGCAAGATTTGTAAATCCCTTCAAAACGACGACATAATTAAAAGCATCGTAAGTCATTACATCCATCATGTAAAATCTGGTTTTGCCTGCGCTACTCGAAGCGTTACATGCTGAATGTTCTTTGTCTCGAGCAATACAATGGCGCAACAGGACTACCAATTAATGTTGCATTAAACGCGCGTCGCGCGCACACGGCGGGAAGGTTAACCAAAGCTGTGGCACAGCACTTAAACGCCGCATGCCGCTTCGATGAAATAAATTTTCATGTACTTCTGTCATACTTGCAATCGCCCTGAGAATGCAAATAGGGGGAGTCGTATACGATTCAAAAGTTCTATGCACTGCAGCGAACAATATATACGTTCCAAATCGAGGTGGTTAATCTGTCGCATATATCATGTGCGCAACAACAACCAGTCACACTTATGCCTTTTCTCTAAGAATTTAGAGCCGTTCAGATCATGAAATTAGCATGCTCCGTTGCACTCCTCAACCGTGACATATTCGTTGGCGAAGAAAAATACCTCGATTTTAAGAGCGAAACTGTTAGAGCTGGCAGTAAGACGTTCGTTAACAAAAACCCCTGCTGCGCCATTGCCATAGCATTACCATAACAGCTGCGCGCACCTGTGCTAAAAATAGTTAAGCCGCCGCCGCACGGAGGAGCAGCCGCCGCCGAGCCGTCGCCATAGCAACCGCCACAGTTTCTTACACCGTTGCCCAGGGACCGCGATTTCAACACATTGAGAGTGGGAAGCTTTGCGCGTATTCTGGATCCGTCCGTTGCCTTCTCTTGGCTGCCGCTTCTTCCGCCAAGAACGCTGGATCCAATCGCCGCCGGCGTTGTAATTCGCCTGCTCCAGCACGACGAGCTGAGGAACAACCAGCTTCGCTGTGCCAAGCTTTGTGCAACTTAGTTCAAGCTTCCCGCATTTTCCTGAAGACCACCGGATTCACGACTCAGCAGAATGGTCCCCGCCGCCCTCTACCCATTCGACTCGAACGAAGCCTGTATACAACCCGGGTACTTCTGGCCCTTTCTGTTCTTTATTTGTTCCTGTCGCCCTTGCTCCCCAACTCGGCATGTCAACCGACCTCAATAGTGTCCTCCTCTCCTTTCTTGTCCTTCCCCTCATTTCCTACTTGTTTTCTCTAATCCTTCTCTACTTTTGAGTCGGAAGCGAGGGAGTAATACCTAAGCATATTTGCTGCTAAGAAAGGGAGTTCCTGCCTTGGCGAAGTGAAGTTCACTTGTCGAAGCGCTGGGTGCAGCGACATTCCGAGGTCAAAGTTTATCCAAGTGCAGATCGAGCGTACTTTCCAGTACACTGTAGTACAGCAGCAAGCCTCTCGCTTCAACATGTACCGTTATTTCAAATTCTCTATGCTAAATTGTCCAACGTGGAGGAAGGGTAAGGAACGAAAGAATTGCCATTGATTCTTTGCAGCACTAAGTGGCAGCGAAATTCATGCGGGTTTCTCATGAAGAAAGAGAAGCTCTCAGTAAGCTAGGTCTGCGGAAATTTCCTGCTCCTTTTGAATTTTGAACATGCGACGAACGCTTTTCCGGCGCTCCTCAAACGGAGCAAACCAATAAGCTAGCAACTGACAGCGCGAGGGCGAAGTAATCAACAGCATAAAACACATGGACACTGAAGCTAGCTAGATCTTCCCAGCGCTCAACGGTGGCGGCCGTCGTGCTGTTTCACTAGCCTGTTCGAATCAGCGAGCATGTATTACCTAGACACATATTTCAGAGGCCCATTCAAATACCCGCCGGATCTGCAATCTCCTGACTGCCTATTCGGATCAGGAAAAGTGCAAGACGACGAGCAGTTTTGGAGATCAAGGTTATGAATTCTGCGCGATTACATTTAATTCCTCTCGATATCTGTCATGATTGTGCATATTCAAATGGACTTCGTTGAATAATCAAACGCCAAGGGAATTTGTGCCAAGAGAACACGTCGCCAGACAGTGCGAATTCGAAGCCGCCCCTGTGAGCGGGTCTTCGAATCTTACAGCAGATCATGAAGTTCTTTCCTGCGCGGGCCCCACGGTTCCGGCGCAGTAGGAAGAAAGGCTCCTCTTTTACAACTGACCCCGAAGGAATTTTGGGAGAGGGCAGCAAAATTTCGAAGAAGCTGACCCAAAGCTCGAGGCAGTCGAACCTTGGCTCTGGCCAAAGGAAGACGCACAGCGACTCCGTCCAGACAGAACCCATATCGGCTACGCTCCGCTCCCTGGTTTCAAGTCGTTCCCCCGGCTAAGCCCCGAGGGCTCCAGCAAGTGTCAAGTGCAACCCCGGGCGCGCTTGCCACCAACGAAAGTAAATTTGGACTTTATTTTTGTTACCTGCAGCGAAATTAGGGTGTGATTTGGACTTTTCATTAGCCATTCGAGATGTAATGTAGATTACAGTACCCTTGTTGTGTGTATTCCTTTTCGTGCTTGTTCAGAAAGTAAATAGTTGAAGTGAAATATGTCCATGTGCATTCATCTGGTTTCCATCATTGTACTGATGGTGACAATATCTCTACCACAAGAATTAGGTTATTTTCATGGCTGACTGTAAAAAACCATAACCAAAGGTAACAGTATATTGTTCCCTTCCCATTTCTGACTATGGACGACGGAAGAATCCGTAAGCTTACGCTTTTTACTAAGTACAAACAGCAATAAATGGCACTTCGGGCATCTTCAGCGAAGACCACATGTTTGCCGCGCTACTGAGAAGCAAGCAAAAGAGAAGTTGCGAGACACATAGAATGAGACTCTTTAAGCTTAGACTAAGAAGTGACCTGTAAAAAAAAAAGGCTGCTTCGCAGAAGGGGTGCCAAGCCTGAGGGACGTGCGGAGCTGGGCAGCCTTCTTTGCTGTGAAATTTTGGCAGCGCGGAAAATCAGGACACAGAAAGAGCAGGACACAAACAAGCGCGGACTACGACTTGAATTTAGTCACAGAAGAAATATACATACCAGAAAAAGCACGAAGGGAAACGGATATACAAGAGGGAAAGTTCAACCCAAATCAAGTGTCGCCCAGAAACGAGATCTCGCCATCTAAAGGCCATATAGAAGGTGAACTGACACAACTATCAATCTTCTTCTATACAAAAAAGGCTTCCGCAATCTCCCTAGCTCTGGCGTCATGATTACCGTACAGACGTGCGCTAAATTCCGGTACGCAACCACACTATGAGCAATGGGCAGACAAGTGCAAACCTGGTGCAGACTTTAGCCCATTGTAGTGCTGTAGGAGGCGCACATTCAGGCAGCGCGCAGTCTGCCCGATATATACCTTGTCACAAGACAATGGAATGCAGTAAGCCACATTCGTTTCACAGTTAGTGAAACGACTGACAGGTTAACACCTCAGCCCTTTTTCACAGGGCCGACCTTCATTTTGATTTTCATTCTAATCTTTGAACATATCTGCTGCACTTTTCTTGCTGGTGGAAAAAGAAGTGAACGTTAATTTTCTTTGCACATTTTTTTTTACCCTATGCGAAAACCTATGCACATACGGAACCGAAACCTCTGTCGCTTTCTTGCAGCCTTAATAGGGCATCCTTTTCCTTTTTTCATTTGGAAAAAATTTTGAGCAGCGAACACCAGAACATTAGTCGGAAAGCCTGCATCTTGTAACATAGTTGTTTTGAAAGAACCCATGCCATTTTGTCGTAACATGACTGTAACAGCTGAATTCAGAAGGTTAACCGCAATACTTATTTTACTACCTTAGAGTGGGAAGATGAATATTCTAAAACCGGTTCTTTGAACGAGGAGAATAAGACCAGCATAAGTGATTCGCATGAAAATACAAGTGAAGATGAAGAAACTGCAATATATTACCTTGAGGAACCTCATGCGTGAAACGCGATCCATGCCCTTTTTGCTCGAATATTTCTACAATATTAGGCCGATTTTGTTCCATGAAAGCATATTCGACTTGCACGATTTAATCGTCCACATATCTGTAAATATTATTTACAAGGCTACTCAGTGCCCTTTTTAAAACCCTATCCACATAGATTAAAGGGGCCATGACACCCAATTTTCGATCATAATATGTGTTATGTGGATTAATCCTTGTGCATTCACAAATAAGCTAGCGAAATTTTAGCGCATTTGGTCGAGCAATTAATTTATAATCGAATATTTTTATATACACGCAAGCGGCCCGAGAGTCAGGCAACACTGGTACACTCGCGAGCCGTGACGTAACAAGCAGCTAGCTGTTCAAGCGTCTGCATCGCGGCTAACGATATTGTTCCGTGGTCAGCTGTACGGAATATCGAGATATTTTAGCTTTCTTAAGCTTGGCACTGAAATTGAACGATTTGCAGCGGCTGAAACTTTGGTAGAAGACGACGGCTGCGTTCCGTGCTGCACATGACGTTACACGCGCCATGAAAAAATGGCGGTGGCCGGCGGTGGGCGGGGTTTACAGCCGGCGACTTGTAGGGCTTGTTTTGCACTGAAATATTTTTTACGGCCCACTTTTAAATCCGTATAGGCATAATAGACGCTTTACTTCTAGTTTTCGCTGAAAAATAGAAATCTTTGGTCAACCGTGTCATGGCCCCTTTAAGGGAGTAACAGCGCGAACGCACACCCACAAGAGAGACGACACGGATACACAAGCGCTGACTGACAACTGGTTTTATTGTCAGAATGACACACCTTATAAACGCCAGAGTGAAGCATGGCAAAGTAAAAAAAGCGAAAAAAAGACGGATGAGTTACAAAGTTTACCAACGCACAGCGCCAACAACGCAAAACAGCTAACCAAGAAAAACAGCAAGAAAACGTGGCCTAAAACCCAGCAGCCGCACCTAGAAGGTAAAACTCACAATCAAGGAGGGTAAGGGATGGGGCGCTAACGCACTTGTTATCAAGTTTCTTGGTGTGATATGTTTCTAAACTGATACGTGCAGTCTTGTCTACACTCCTACCAAGAATCGTTGTCCCTTCAAACCGGGCCACACATCCTGTGCACTTAATGACAAGCGCAACTAAATGTGAGTACTTATCATCTAGCTTTTTCAATTTTTGTGCGTGTTCCCCCAAATGGTCGTTGACACAGCGTCCAGTTTCGCCAACGTAGAACATCCCACATGACATGGGAATGCAATGGAACTCCAATGGAACATTTGACGAATGGCGTTTGGTGTTCTTCTGGCATCCACCTTTGTCGGTGTTGCAAATACGTGGGCACAGCTTTCCCAGCTTATTGGGGACAGAGAAACAAATTGGCACTCCGTGACTACTTGCCACCTTCTTAAGATTGTGGGAAAGCTTATGAACATATGGTACAACCTCAGGCCGAAGGGCCTTCCGGTGGGGCTCAGCCATTGTACGTCCCATTCCACGTTTCAACTTTTGAAGGAGGGTTTCAGAAACAGCAGTTGGGGAACCCTGCAGCCGAAAGACGACATACCTGATTCTCGAAACTAGGCATCATTTGATGCGGGCACGATTTTTTGAGGGCACATTCCAGGCACATCAACGCTATAGCTCTCATAATTTTCTTAGAATGCGCCGAATCAAAGGGCAGCAATCCCTTCTTAGCCCTCGGGTAGTAGCCCCAGCAAGGGTGTCCATCGCACAGCGTTATTTTAAGGTCTAAAAACTGTAAAACCGAACGTTCGGGGAGTGCATGGGTAAAACACAACCCAAGTCCTTGTGCACCAAAAACCGATAAAACTTCACCTACTGTAGAGGGGTAGGTGAAGGCGGGCTGTTTTTTAAGACTACTAAGAAATTGTCAACATACCTAAAAATTCTTAAAACCAGCCCCCCATTAAAAACCTGTTCTAGAATCTTAACAATCTTAGCAAGAAAAAGGTGACACAAGACAGGGGCTACGCAAGAGCCTATGCAAACGCCATCGCGATGCAAAAACGGCTGTTCGTCAAACACTATAAAAGTAGAATTTAAATAAAATTGCAATAAGTCAATAAATTATCAACGGACAAGCCGACTGAGTTCTGGAAGGACACGTCAACGTTATCCTCTATGCATTCTTTCACTGAAACCATCAGTTGCTTCTGCGGAACAGAATAAAACAAATCCTACACGTCTACTGAAAAACCATAAGCAACATCGTCATTACCCTTCTAAAAACTTTGCGACATCAACTGATTTTTTTACAAGAGATGGCTCGTCGACCACGAGCATTTTAAGCTTTTTTAACATGAACTGGCTAACATTCCTCTGCCACGATCCCACTTCACTAACTATGGTCCTAAACGGAAATTCAGGCTTATCGGTCTTGGCAGTAAAAAAACACGCTCAGGCTATTACGCTATTACCCTCTGCCGTTAGTTATGCCCCTCGCAAGCGTACTGCAATCTAACCGCTTACAAAACTCGACGAACTTGGTTTTAACTCGCACTTCACTTTTCTTCACGGGCACGAAATTCTTGTTTATCGCTGCCTTCACTTTTTCGTTGTAGATGCCCTTCGGTAGAACGGCGAACCCGCCTTCTTTATCGGCTTGGACAAGCATCAGGCTGTTGCTCTTGAAGAACGTCACCACGTCTTTTAACAAACTAATACGGTGCAGGTCCGCATTTCTCGGAGCATACTTTCGCAGGCACTCGACACCTTCAGAAGACAGCGGTCCCGATTTTCATATGTAACTTTATCGGTCAACTATCCAAATAGCTTAAGAAGATATCACACAGGATGGGTGCTACACTAGCGGCAATACAAATGCAGGATTTTTTCATGTAAAACTTACCGCCCCAAATTACATGAATAGATTTGAGGTATTCGCCGCTCAAAAGGTTTTCTGAATGGAAAAAGAAAGAGGATGTCCTATTGATGCTGCAAGAAAGCGACAGAGGTTTCGGCTCCGTATGTGCATAGGTTTTCGCATAGGTTAAAAAAAATGTGGTAAAAAATTTAGCGTTCACGTTCATTTTCCGCTAGCAAAACAATCGCAGCAAATATTTTCAAAGATTGATATGAAAAGCAAAATGAAGCTTGGGCCTTTCAAAAAGGGTTGTGGTGTTAATCATGTCAATCGTTTCACTAACTGTCGAACGAATGTGGTTTCCTGCATTCCATTGTTTTGTGACAGGGCATATATCGGGCAGACTGCGCACTGCCTGAATGTGCGTCTGCGAGAGCACTACAATGCGCTAAGGTCTGCGCCAGGTTTGCACGTGTCTGCCCATTGCGTAAAGTGTGGTTGCGTGCCGGAATCATCGCATCGTCTGGTCTGCACGCTAATCATGACGCGAAAACTAGGGAGATTGCGGAAGCCTTTTTTATAGAGAAGAACATTGATAGTTGTGTCAGATCTCGTTTCTCGACGAGACTCGATTTGGGTTCAACCTTCCCTATCGTATTTCCCTTTCGCCTTGTGTTTTTGATGGTCTATATATTTCTTCTGTGAATAAATGCAAGTCTGAGCCTGCGCTCGTTTGTGTCCAGCTCTTTCTGTGTCCCGTTTGTTTGCGCTGCCAAAGTGTCGAAATGAATCTATAGCAACTAGCCCGCCTATCAACCCTTCTGTAGCCTTCTTTGTTTCTCTTCGGCGTTTTCTTTCTTTTTCTCTTTTTCCGTTTTTTCCTGTCTTTTTGCTCTCTTTATTTCTGTTCATTTTTTTCTCTCTCTTTACTTATTTTTTATCTTTCTTGCTCTTTCCATTTTCCTACCTACTTTTTCTCTTTCTTTCTCTTGTATTTCTCGCTTGCTTCCTCTATTATTCTACATTTATACGTGGCTTTTCCGGGCCCCTGAAGTGCTCCGCACTTATCATCAGGGCGCTCGATAACCAAGACAAAGACGTCTTCTCCTTGGCGCGAGGACGCTCTCAATATGCTACAGATGGCGATGCTATTCGTGGTTTTGCCTGCGTTACGCCAAGCTACGACAGCATACGATGACAGCAACACAGCCCGACCCCCTAAATTGCTCCGCACTTAATAGAGCATCCATGAACAATTCGTGCATGTATACGTGTCACGAGAATCCACCGAAGACGCGAGAGTTAAAAATGTCGTGCCGACAACTTGCACTGAAATCTGCGAATCTCATCAAACGTCTAAAAAATTGTCAAGGCGAAGCAAAATCATGCATTCTTGTCCCAACGACATTATCTGAAACACTGCAGATATAGCGCCCACTGTTTTAGTGTGCGTGCGTGTGTGTTCTTGCGAAAAAAGTTCGTCCTTCAGAGGTTATGTGATGATCGGTAAGCGATTGCTTAATAAACTGTTATCCAAGCATTATAGTTCTTCGGAAAGGCAAGCTTGGTTTCCAGACATTGCACACATTCAATAAAACTTCCTGTTGGGCGAGGTGGTGTTGCATCACATACATGTTTTAGCGCAAAAGTGGAAAGTAAAGAAATCTTGGGAAGAGAAGTACACAGCGCACAGGACGAGCGCTCAACATCAACTGATTTTATTTTTAAAAAAACGCGGAAAGTACACCCGTTAAGCGCATGCGTGCCGCCGCTGCGTCGCCAATCAAGCATCGAATCAAAAAAGCTATACTCGCTATTGAACAAATTCATACACGCCCCGCGAGTGAGGTTGGGGCCTGAAGTGGTACCATACATTCACAGGTTGTCCCACAACCTTAAGAAGGTTGCCGGCAAAGACAGCGTGTTAGTCGGGCTCTCCGCCCCTCGAAAGCTGGGCGGCCTGTGCGCACGCGTATGTGAAGAAAAAGAAAAGCAGGGATGCCAAA